>NC_133799.1:257730-277730 GCF_043250625.1 Sebastes fasciatus
TAGGAGAGCTACTGGGTTAGGGTACATGGAGCCTGGAGGTTACTGGGAGAGCTACTGGGTTAGGGTACATGGAGCCTGGAGGTTACTCGGAGAGCTACTGGGTTAGGGTACGTTGAGCCTGGAGGTTACTGGGAGAGCAACTGGGTTAGGGTACGTTGAGCCTGGAGGTTACTGGGAGAGCTACTGGGTTAGGGTACATGGAGCCTGGAGGTTACTGGGAGAGCTACTGGGTTAGGGTACATGGAGCCTGGAGGTTACTCGGAGAGCTACTGGGTTAGGGTACATGGAGCCTGGAGGTTACTGGGAGAGCAACTGGGTTAGGGTACGTTGAGCCTGGAGGTTACTGGGAGAGCTACTGGGAGAGTTACTGGGAGAGCCCAGAGTTACTGGGAGAGCCTGGAGGTTACTGGGAGAGCCCAGAGTTACTGGGAGAGCCTGGAGGTTACTGGGAGAGCTACTGGGTTAGGGTACATGGAGCCTGGAGGTTACTGGGAGAGCAACTGGGTTAGGGTACATTGAGCCTGGAGGTTACTGGGAGAGCTACTGGGTTAGGGTACTGGGAGAGCTACTGGGTTAGGGTACTGGGAGAGCTACTGGGTTAGGGTACGTTGAGCCTGGAGGTTACTAGGAGAGCTACTGGGTTAGGGTACGTTGAGCCTGGAGGTAACTGAGAGAGCTACTGGGTTAGGGTACTGGGAGAGCTACTGGGTTAGGGTACATGGAGCCTGGAGGTTACTGGGAGAGCTACTGGGTTAGGGTACTGGGAGAGCTACTGGGTTAGGGTACATGGAGCCTGGAGGTTACTTGGAGCGCTACTGGGTTAGGGTACATCAAGCCTGGAGGTTACTGGGAGAGCTACTGGGTTAGGGTACTGGGAGAGCTACTGGGTTAGGGTACTGGGAGAGCTACTGGGTTAGGGTACTGGGAGAGCTACAGAGTTAGGGTACGTTGAGCCTGGAGGTTACTGGGAGAGCTACTGGGTTAGGGTACTGGGAGAGCTACTGGGTTAGGGTACGTTGAGCCTGGAGGTTACTGGGAGAGCTACTGGGTTAGGGTACTGGGAGAGCTACTGGGTTAGGGTACGTTGAGCCTGGAGGTTACTGGGAGAGCTACTGGGTTAGGGTACTGGGAGAGCTACTGGGTTAGGGTACGTTGAGCCTGGAGGTTACTGGGAGAGCTACTGGGTTAGGGTACTGGGAGAGCTACTGGGTTAGGGTACGTTGAGCCTGGAGGTTACTGGGAGAGCTACTGGGTTAGGGTACTGGGAGAGCTACTGGGTTAGGGTACGTTGAGCCTGGAGGTTACTGGGAGAGCTACTGGGTTAAGGTACTGGGAGAGCTACTGGGTTAGGGTACGTTGAGCCTGGAGGTTACTGGGAGAGCTACTGGGTTAGGGTACTGGGAGAGCTACTGGGTTAGGGTACGTTGAGCCTGGAGGTTACTGGGAGAGCTACTGGGTTAGGGTACTGGGAGAGCTACTGGGTTAGGGTACGTTGAGCCTGGAGGTTACTGGGAGAGCTACTGGGTTAGGGTACTGGGAGAGCTACTGGGTTAGGGTACGTTGAGCCTGGAGGTTACTGGGAGAGCTACTGGGTTAGGGTACTGGGAGAGCTACTGGGTTAGGGTACGTTGAGCCTGGAGGTTACTGGGAGAGCTACTGGGTTAGGGTACTGGGAGAGCTACTGGGTTAGGGTACGTTGAGCCTGGAGGTTACTGGGAGAGCTACTGGGTTAGGGTACTGGGAGAGCTACTGGGTTAGGGTACGTTGAGCCTGGAGGTTACTGGGAGAGCTACTGGGTTAGGGTACGTTGAGCCTGGAGGTTACTGGGAGAGCTACTGGGTTAGGGTACTGGGAGAGCTACTGGGTTAGGGTACGTGCGGGTCAGGGTATATTGTTATAGAGAAATAACAGACCACAGAACCGAGAATCAGAATCAAGTATTCAGCAAAGCTCTGTAATAAAATATAATAACCTGATATGAAACATCTTTATTTATGCCGTGATAACACACTTCTGTTCATATACTGTAACTGTGTGTGTGTGTGTGTGTGTGTGTTGCAGGTGGATCACGATGATGATGAACTCTGAGAAGATGAAGAAGAAACCTCCAAAGGACAGTTTGACTCTGCTGCCATGTTTCTACTTTGTGGAGGTGAGAACAATAATAACAACAACAATAATAATAATACAAATAATGTGTTGTTGTCGTGGTTGATGTGGTTGTTGTCGTGGTTGATGTGGTTGTGGTTGTTGTTGTCGTGGTTGTTGTTGTGGTTGATGTGGTTGTCGTGGTTGTCATGGTTGTTGTTGTGGTTGTCGTGGTTGTTGTTGTGGTTGTCGTGGTTGTTGTTGTGGTTGTGGTTGTCGTGGTTAATGTGGTTGTCGTTGTGGTTGTCGTGGTTGATGTGGTTGTGGTTGACGTTGTGGTTGTGGTTGATGTTGTGGTTGTTGATGTGGTTGTCGTGGTTGTTGATGTGGTTGTTGATGTGGTTGTCGTTGTTGTGGTTGATGTTGTGGTTGTTGATGTGGTTGTCGTGGTTGTTGATGTGGTTTTCGTGGTTGTTGTCGTGGTTGTTGATGTGGTTGTCTTGGTTGTTGTTGTGGTTGTTGATGTGGTTGTTGTTGTGGTTGATGTGGTTGATGTTGTTGTCGTTGTGGTTGTTGATGTGGTTGTTGTTGTGGTTGATGTGGTTGTCGTGGTTGTCATGGTTGTTGTTGTGGTTGTCGTGGTTGTTGTTGTGGTTGTCGTGGTTGTTGTTGTGGTTGTCGTGGTTGTTGTTGTGGTTGTCGTGGTTAATGTGGTTGTCGTTGTGGTTGTCGTGGTTGATGTGGTTGTGGTTGACGTTGTGGTTGTGGTTGATGTTGTGGTTGTTGATGTGGTTGTCGTGGTTGTTGATGTGGTTGTTGATGTGGTTGTCGTTGTTGATGTTGTGGTTGTTGATGTGGTTGTCGTGGTTGTTGATGTGGTTTTCGTGGTTGTTGTCGTGGTTGTTGATGTGGTTGTCTTGGTTGTTGTTGTGGTTGTTGATGTGGTTGTTGTTGTGGTTGATGTTGTTGTCGTGGTGGTTGTTGTGGTTGTTGATGTGGTTGTTGTTGTGGTTGATGTGGTTGATGTTGTTGTCGTGGTGGTTGTCGTGGTTGTTGTTGTGGTTGTCGTGGTTGTTGTTGTGGTTGTGGTTGTCGTGGTTAATGTGGTTGTCGTTGTGGTTGTCGTGGTTGATGTGGTTGTGGTTGACGTTGTGGTTGTGGTTGATGTTGTGGTTGTTGATGTGGTTGTCGTGGTTGTTGATGTGGTTTGTTGATGTGGTTGTCGTTGTTGTGGTTGTTGTTGTGGTTGTTGATGTGGTTGTCGTGGTTGTTGATGTGGTTTTCGTGGTTGTTGTCGTGGTTGTTGATGTGGTTGTCTTGGTTGTTGTTGTGGTTGTTGATGTGGTTGTTGTTGTGGTTGATGTGGTTGATGTTGTTGTCGTTGTGGTTGTTGATGTGGTTGTTGTTGTGGTTGATGTGGTTGATGTTGTCGTGGTTGATGTTGTGGTTGATGTTGTGGTTGATGTGGTTGCAGCTGCCCATCGTGGCTTCCTCTATGGTGTCTCTGTACTTCCTGGAGCTGACCGACGTGGTGCAGCCGGCGCAGGTCGGGTTCCGCTGCCGCGACCGAGAGCTCAGCATGCCGTACGTAGACGGGGGAGACGAACTGATCCCACTGCTGATGCTGCTGAGCCTCGCCTTCGCCGGACCGGCGGCCTCGGTAACACACACACACACACAAACACTGAAGATAAGACTGTAACCAAGACCTGACCTGGGACCTGAATCAGACCAGATACCATGTGGATCTGGTCTGATTCAGGTCTGGTAGGGTCCAGTTTTGTTGCGAGACCCACCACAGGGTCTCAGGTCTCAGCAGTAACCATAAAGACCTCCATCAGTCCTGAACCTGAACCCAGAGCTGTGGGTCCAAACAGAACCAGAGAAACTGTCTGATCAGGACTTAGTTTTAGGTCCTGAGGGTGCCTTTGTTTCCTGAACCAGATCATGCTGGTTGAGGGTCTCATCTACTGCCTGCAGTCCAGAATGAAGCTCCGCAGACCTGAAGGAAGCATCAACGCCGGAGGCTGCAACTTCAACTCCTTCCTGAGGAGGACGGTGCGCTTCGTAGGTACGATGCTGACTACACCTGCAGCTGCACCTGCACCTGCAGCTACATCTGCACCTGTAGCCACACCTGCACCTGCACCTGCACCTGCACCTGCACCTGCAGCTACACCTGCACCTGTAGCCACACCTGCACCTGCACCTGCACCTTTAGCCAAACCTGCACCTGCACCTGCACCTGCAGCTACACCTGCACCTGTAGCCACACTTGCACCTGCAGCCGCACCTGCACCTGCACCTGCACCTGCAGTTACACCTGCAGCTACACCTGCACCCGCAGCTACAGGTGTTCGGTCCTCACACCCATCTGTCTCTCTGCAGGTGTGCACGTGTTCGGTCTGTGTGCGACGGCGCTGGTCACTGACATCATCCAGCTGTCGACGGGTTACCACGCTCCGTTCTTCCTCACCGTCTGTAAACCCAACTACACGCTGGTGGGCGTCTCCTGCGACCGGAACGCTTACATCACTAAAGACATCTGCTCGGGTCACGACCAGCACGCCATCATGGCCGCCAGGTGAGTCACCTGTTCAGGTTGAGTTCACTGATTCACCTGATTACTGATTATTGATTAAACTTTCTGCTCTCCCTTCTGTCCCGACAGGAAGACGTTCCCTTCCCAGCATGCAACTCTGTCTGCCTTCGCCGCCGTTTACGTTTCTGTGAGTTCAAACCAGCAAACCTTTATTTAAACTGATGATTGACTCCATGGAGACGACGGATCAACAGATCAGCTCAGATGTTATTAAAGAAAGAAAGACATACTGAATGAATATAGTTACATATAGATCCATATAGTTACATATAGTTACATATAGATCCATATAGTTACATATAGATCCATATAGTTACATATAGATCCATATAGTTACATATAGATCCATATAGTTACATATAGATCCATATAGTTACATATAGATCCATATAGTTACATATAGATCCATATAGTTACATATAGATCCATATAGTTACATATAGATCCATATAGTTACATATAGATACATATAGATCCATATAGTTACATATAGATCCATATAGTTACATATAGATACATATAGATCCATATAGTTACATATAGATCCATATAGTTACATATAGATCCATATAGTTACATATAGATCCATATAGTTACATATAGTTACATATAGATCCATATAGTTACATATAGATCCATATAGTTACATATAGATACATATAGATCCATATAGTTACATATAGATCCATATAGTTACATATAGATCCATATAGATCCATATAGTTACATATAGTTACATATAGATCCATATAGATCCATATAGTTACATATAGATCCATATAGTTACATATAGATCCATATAGTTACATATAGATACATATAGATCCATATAGTTACATATAGATCCATATAGTTACATATAGATCCATATAGATCCATATAGTTACATATAGATCCATATAGTTACATATAGTTACATATAGATCCATATAGTTACATATAGATCCATATAGTTACATATAGATACATATAGATCCATATAGTTACATATAGATCCATATAGTTACATATAGATCCATATAGATCCATATAGTTACATATAGTTACATATAGATCCATATAGATCCATATAGTTACATATAGATCCATATAGTTACATATAGATCCATATAGTTACATATAGATACATATAGATACATATAGTTACATATAGATCCATATAGTTACATATAGATACATATAGATCCATATAGTTACATATAGATCCATATAGTTACATATAGTTACATATAGATCCATATAGTTACATATAGTTACATATAGATCCATATAGTTACATATAGTTACATATAGATCCATATAGTTACATATAGATCCATATAGTTACATATAGATCCATATAGTTACATATAGATCCATATAGTTACATATAGATCCATATAGATCCATATAGTTACATATAGATCCATATAGTTACATATAGATCCATATAGTTACATATAGATCCATATAGTTACATATAGATCCATATAGTTACATATAGATCCATATAGATCCATATAGTTACATATAGTTACATATAGATCCATATAGTTACATATAGTTACATATAGATCCATATAGTTACATATAGATCCATATAGTTACATATAGATCCATATAGTTACATATAGATCCATATAGTTACATATAGATCCATATAGATCCATATAGTTACATATAGATCCATATAGTTACATATAGATCCATATAGTTACATATAGATCCATATAGATCCATATAGTTACATATAGTTACATATAGATCCATATAGTTACATATAGTTACATATAGATCCATATAGTTACATATAGATCCATATAGTTACATATAGTTACATATAGATCCATATAGTTACATATAGATCCATATAGTTACATATAGATCCATATAGATCCATATAGTTACATATAGATCCATATAGATCCATATAGTTACATATAGTTACATATAGATCCATATAGTTACATATAGTTACATATAGATCCATATAGTTACATATAGATCCATATAGTTACATATAGTTACATATAGATCCATATAGTTACATATAGATCCATATAGTTACATATAGATACATATAGATCCATATAGTTACATATAGATCCATATAGTTACATATAGATACATATAGATCCATATAGATACATATAGATCCATATAGATACATATAGATCCATATAGATCCATATAGTTACATATAGATACATATAGATCCATATAGTTACATATAGATCCATATAGTTACATATAGATCCATATAGATCCATATAGTTACATATAGATACATATAGATCCATATAGTTACATATAGATCCATATAGATCCATATAGATACATATAGATCCATATAGATCCATATAGATCCATATAGTTACATATAGATACATATAGATCCATATAGTTACATATAGATCCATATAGTTACATATAGATCCATATAGATCCATATAGTTACATATAGATACATATAGATCCATATAGTTACATATAGATCCATATAGTTACATATAGATCCATATAGTTACATATAGTTACATATAGATCCATATAGTTACATATAGATCCATATAGTTACATATAGATACATATAGTTACATATAGATACATATAGTTACATATAGATCCATATAGTTACATATAGATACATATAGATCCATATAGTTACATATAGATCCATATAGTTACATATAGATCCATATAGTTACATATAGATACATATAGATCCATATAGTTACATATAGATCCATATAGATCCATATAGTTACATATAGATCCATATAGATCCATATAGTTACATATAGATACATATAGATCCATATAGTTACATATAGATACATATAGATCCATATAGTTACATATAGATACATATAGATCCATATAGTTACATATAGATACATATAGTTCCATATAGTTACATATAGATACATATAGTTACATATAGATCCATATAGTTACATATAGTTCCATATAGTTACATATAGATACATATAGTTACATATAGATCCATATAGTTACATATAGATACATATAGTTACATATAGATACATATAGATCCATATAGTTACATATAGATCCATATAGATCCATATAGTTACATATAGATCCATATAGATCCATATAGTTACATATAGATCCATATAGTTCCATATAGATCCATATAGTTCCATATAGATCCATATAGTTACATATAGATCCATATAGTTCCATATAGATCCATATAGATCCATATAGATCCAAATAGTTACATATAACTTATTAATATGAACTGATATGTTTAGAAGTCTTGACTTGTGATTCTCTTGTGTTTCAGATGTATTTTAACTCGACCATCTCCGACAGCACCAAACTGCTGAAACCCGTCTTGGTTTTCGCTTTCGCCATCGCGGCGGCGTTGACGGGTCTGACTCAGATCACTCAGCATCGCAGCCATCCCATCGACGTGTACGTGGGCTTCCTCATCGGAGCCTTCGTCGCCGCTTACCTGGTGAGACCTGAAGCTGCTATATGAGATATAATACATGTGATATTATATGAGATGTAATACATGTAGCATCAGAGGAAACATGTAAAGATGCTTCTCTACTTCCTCTTCAGGCGTTTCACGCCGTAGCCAACTTCAAGTCGTCGGACGACATCACTCCAGCCCCGCCTCCCCCGCCGCCGAAGGAGGACCCTCTGCGAGCGCTGACCGAGCGAGGACACGAGTCCGTCTACAACAAGGGCCCCGCCTCCGCCTCAGAGAGTAACGACGAGATCGCGGCGGCGCCGGCCCCCATGGACCGGCTGGAGGGCCTGGGGCCCCTGCAGAGGGAGAAGACCTCCATGGGGAGCCTGAAGAGGGCCAGCGTGGACGTGGAGCTGCTGGCTCCTCGCAGCCCCATGGGGAAGGAGACCATGCTGACCTTCAGTAACACGCTGCCGAGGGCCAGCATGAACGTCAACGGGGTGCTGGGGGCCAACCCGGGACCGGAGGATCCGGTGCAGCCGGTGCAGCCGGTCCAGCCGGTGCAGCGGCGTCTGAAGGCCGTGCAGGTCCCCATGGACCCGATGCGTTCGCAGCAGTTGGTGTCGGAGTGGAAGCAGAAGTCGATGGAGATGAGAGGTCTGAGTGTCCGGGACGAGGCGGAGCGCGAGGCCAGCGAGGACGGCTCCGAGGTGGGATCCGTGGGGACAGACGAGAGCGGGTCTCAGGTACCCGTATACCAGCCCGCAGTGCAGTCTGGGAGGGTGGCCTCTAGTCGTAACCCCACTCCGCCTCCAGGGGGCGCCAAAGCTGTGGCGACTCCCAGACCGCCACAGATCCCTGAAGCAGGACCCCCGCCAGTGTCCCCAAAGAGCGCCGTGACCAGGGCCAAGTGGCTCGCCATCCGAGAGAAGACGAGCGGGGAGGGGTCGGGCCGCGGCACCACCAACCAGCCACGACTCATGCAGGTCATCGCCATGTCGAAGCAGCAGGGCCTCCTCCCCTCCTCCTCCTCGGGGGACAAGTCCTCCGAGACCACCTCCACCTGTTCCGGCACCTCGTCCACCACCGACTCTCCGCACTACCGCCCCCCCTCCGAGCAGCAGCGGGAGGGGTCGGGTATAATCACCGTGGATGCCCACGCCCCTCACCATCCCGTCGTCCAAGCCCCTCCCCCTCTTCAAGCCCCGCCCATCGCAGGTAACGGTAACCCGTGGGAGTGGGCGGGGGCATCCAACGGGGGCGACCCGCGAGACACCTACGACCTGAACAGCCTGAACCGGGGAGACTCCGCCGCCCACGGCAGCAGCTTCCGGCCACACCGATCCGCCTCGCCGCGTGCTACGGTCGACCGCGACCCGGACCCGCCCCCGCATCACCCCCAGGCGGAGATGTCGGCGGAGGCTCAGCGCAGGGAGATAGCCATGAGACGCAAGACGGCGCTGGTTCTGTTGGATCGGGAGATCCGTAACCAGACTGAACAGGAGAACTACTATAAGAGTTTGCAGGGACGAAGGTTCAAGGACTAGTCTCTCATCCTTTCAAAACAAAAGCCTTATTTTGAAACTGGTCATTAACAGCACAGACCGGCACGGCGGCGAGGACCGTGGTGCCGGTCGGTCCGGCTCGACGCTCGGTGGCTCAACACGCCGGATGGTTCTCTCTCCACAGAACGTTATCTGGTTCAGACGCCGTCGGTCCGGTTCACTGATCATTTTATTACCTTCATCTGTGGCGGCGAGTCGACCGACGGCGGCGTTGAGCCACCGAGCGGGAAGCTGGAGCGTTACCATGGCAACTCATTCTGTGGATAATCTGGAACCACAGAGACGACTTTAAAGACTCATTCTGAAGCACAAACATGCAACAAACCTGAAAAACCTGCATCGGCGAGATCCTCCTGATCCGCCGAGATCCTCCTGATCCGCCGCCGCCCGACATCACAAGCCCCGCCTCCTCCGAGGGGGCGTGGCCCGTGGCTGTGATTGGCTGGCGGGATGCGGACGATAAACAGACACTGATTGTATATTAGGCCACCTGGACGAGTGCGCTGCCTTCCTGTCGTGATGGTTCGGTTGCTATAGTGATTCTCAGCATGCTTGTTTGTTTGCTGCTCTCTGATTGGTCGAGAGTGTTTGTGTGTGTGTGAATGTGAAGGTGTGTATTTATTATGGACGGACCAATGTGATATTAAATATTTATAGAGATGCTAATATTCAGAATGTAAAGATACACTCACCGGTTTCATTACGGCGCCACACCACATTTAAATACATCATATAATATTATTAGATATTATATATAAATATTATATATAAATATTCATTACATTTACATGAATTTATTTAACAATTAGTTTAAAAAAGTAGTAACAAGTATTTTTTCTATTAAGTGAATGATGAATATTATTATTAGGCCACTGCAGGAATAAACGTTTTAAACTTTTTAAAAGTCATATTTTGAAAACAAAAGTTGTAATTTCATTCTGTCATAGTGAATTATTATTATTATTATTATTACTATTACTATTATTATCATTATTATCATTATTATTATTATTATCATTATTATTATTATTATCATTATTATTATCATTATTATTTTTTAAATTATTATTATTATTATTATTATTATCATTATTATCATTATCATTATCATTATCATTATCATTATTACTATTACTATTACTATCATTATTATCATTATTATTATCATTATTATTATTATTTTTTAAATTATTATTATTATTATTATTATCATTATTATTATTATTATTATTATTATTATCATTATTATCATTATCATTATCATTATCATTATTACTATTACTATTACTATCATTATTATCATTATTATTATCATTATCATTATTATTATTATTTTTTAAATTATTATTATTATTATCATTATCATTATTATTATTATTTTTTAAATTATTATTATTATTATCATTATCATTATTATTATTATTATTATTATTATTATTATTATTATTATTATTATTATTATTATCATTATCATTATCATTATCATTATTACTATCATTATTATCATTATTATTATCATTATCATTATTATTATTATTTTTTAAATTATTATTATTATTATTTTTTATTATCATTATTATCATTATCAGAGCTCTGATGGTTGTAATCATGGATCATGGAGTAGGTAAACTGTCTTGAAACCGGTGGACCGGTGGACCGGTGGACCGGTGGACCGGTGGACCGGTGGACCGGTGAGTGTATCTGTCAGTATTCAATACTGATGACAACTTTATATATTCTGGTCTGTCTGTGCTCTTAATGTCCGTGTGCTGTTGCATGTCCACGGTTTGATTTGAGATCAGACGTCGGTCCTCCGAGGACGTCGGCCCTCCGAGGACATCGGCCCTCTGAGGACGTGGGTCCGACGTCCTCAGAGGGCCGACGTCCTCGGAGGGCCGACGTCCTCGGAGGGCGTCTCAACGTTTCATCTGAATGTAAAACATGGCTCTTCATACTGAATGTGTGTTCTGTGACCGGAGACGTTAAAAAGATAAAACTGCTGCTATAAAAAGAGTTTGATGTGTCCGAGACGGAGGACGGACGCTGCATGCTCTCCGCCCGTTACCATGGAAACAACATTAAAACCCTATTCTGAACACGCCCTGGTCTACCTGTTCTACCTGTTCTACCTGTTCTACTACCTGTTCTACCTGTCCTACCTGTTCTACTACCTGTTCTACCTGTTCTACTACCTGTTCTACCTGTTCTACTACCTGTTCTACCTGTTCTACTACCTGTTCTACCTGTTCTACTACCTGTTCTACCTGTTCTACTACCTGTTATACCTGTCCTACCTGTTCTACCTGTTCTACTACCTGTCCTACCTGTTCTACAGGTTCTACCTGATCTACCTGTTCTACTACCTGATCTACCTGATCTACCTGTTCTACCTATTTTACCTGATCTGCCTGTACTACTACCTGTTCTACCTGTTCTACCTGTTCTACCTATTCTACCTGATCTACCTGTTCTACGTGTTCTACCTGTTTCACCTGTTCTACGTGTTCTACCTGTTTCACCTGGTCTACCTGATCTACCTGTTCTACGTGTTCTACCTGTTTCACCTGTTCTACGTGTTCTACCTGTTTCACCTGGTCTACCTGATCTACCTGTTCTACGTGTTCTACCTGTTTCACCTGGTCTACCTGATCTACCTGTTCTACCTGTTCTACGTGGTCTACCTGTTCTACGTGGTCTACCTATTCTACCTGTTCTACTACCTGTTCTACGTGTTCTACATGTTCTACCTGTTCTACGTCGTCTCTGTCTTCACTCATGGTTCCAATCAGGAAGAATTCACTCTGACATCAGTACATGTACTTAAGTTTATCAGGTACAAGTATCTCCTGTGTACAAGCAAGTGGACAGGGGGACATGTAGACAGGTGGACATGTATACAGGTAGACAGGTGGACAGAGAACTAAGGGGGTATCTGTGGGAAGAGGCTGAGGAGGTTAATGAGATGCAGGTGAGACAGGTCATGTGACACGTTAGTACATCCTGATATCTGGACCGATTACAGTAAGGTTTCACACACACACACACACACACGTTTATTCCTGGTTGCTGTCGCCATGGCAACAGGCTGGATGGCCTCCAGGAAGTGAAGGAAGAGGATGGAGGTGTGTGTGAGGGCAGCAGCGTGTCTCTCTATCTCTGTGAGGACCAGTCATCATCTTTAACACGGAAATATCTTCAGAGTACAAATACACAAAAACACTAATCTCACCATGAGCTCCTTTTACCAGGTTTTCTGGAGATATATACACACACAGCATACGTATATATATATATATATGTGTGTACCATTTTGTGTGTGTGCATGTGTGTGCGTGTGTGTTGGAGCCCTTATCTCTATATCAGCCATCAACACTGTTGCTGTGGAAACTGCATTTTGTGTGTGTGTGTGTGTGTGTGTGTGTGTGTGTGGCTATCTTTGTGAGGACCAGTGTAAGTTTTACACCTTCAGAGTCGGGCCTCACCTTTACACACTGATTTTATTTTATTAATATTTTGAGGTGTTAACAGACAGCAGGAGAGTCTATCAGTCTGAAGGATGATTTTTATTGGATGTGTCGGTTTAAAATCATGAAAACAATCAGAAACTTCTACATCTCTAACTCTTTATCTCTAACTCTTTATCTCTACATCTCTTTAACTCTTTATCTCTAACTCTTTAACTCTACATCTCTTTAACTCTTTATCTCTACATCTCTTTAACTCTTTATCTCTACATCTCTAACTCTTTATCTCTAACTCTTTATCTCTACATCTCTCTAACTCTTTATCTCTAACTCTTTAACTCTTTATCTCTACATCTCTAACTCTTTATCTCTAACTCTTTATCTCTACATCTCTTTAACTCTTTATCTCTAACTCTTTAACTCTTTATCTCTAACTCTTTAACTCTACATCTCTTTAACTCTTTATCTCTACATCTCTAACTCTTTATCTCTTTATCTTTAACTCTTTATCTCTACATCTCTTTAACTCTTTATCTCTTTATCTCTAACTCTTTCCGTCTCGTCTACGTGAATCAGACTCGTCGTCTCTGTTCGTCTACTCAGCAGCTGATTGGACGAGCAGAGGGAACCAATCAGGAGCAGCCGTTTCTTTGGAGTGTTCCAGTTTAAAACCATTTCAATCTCAGTCGCCATGTTATCCTGCAGGTCCTGGTCCTGTCCAGGTCCAGGCTCTGGTCCAGGTCCAGGCTCTGGTCCTGGTCCAGCCTCTGGTCCAGGTCCAGCTGGTCTCACTGGTCCGCCTGGTTGGAGAACACCCCGGCCTCCCAGCGCAGAGCGCGTTGGTTCTTATGGCGAGTAACTCGAGTCGACTCAACGACCTGAAACAGCGGAGGCAAGGAGACAAGGAGACAAGAATAAAATGAGATAAAGAGGCATAGAGACAGCAGGTGAACAGCTGGCGAACAGCTGGCGAACAGCTGTTTAACAGCTGGTTATAGTTGGGTTGTACCTCGTTATTCACGTCGTCGACCGGCTGAATTCCCGCATACTGAAAGAAGAAAACACAGAAGAGATTCAGAGATTTCAGATCAGCAGTTAAGGACGAATCAACATGTTTAGTTTCAGTTAACCAGTTAACCAGTTAACCATTTAACCAGCCAACCAGCCAACTAACCAGTTAACCAGCCAACCAACCAACCAGTTAACCAGCCAACCAACCAGTTAACCATTTAACCAGCCAACCAGCCAACTAACCAGTTAACCAGCCAACCAACCAACCAGTTAACCAGCCAACCAACCAGTTAACCAGCCAACCAGGTAACCATTTAACCAGCCAACCAACCAACCAGTTAACCAGCCAACCAACCAGCCAGCTAACCAGTAAACCAGGTAACCAGTTAACCAACCAACCAGTTAACCAGTCAACCAGTTAACCAGTCAACCAGCCAACCAGTTAACCAGCCAACCAGGTAATCAGTTAACCAGCCAACCAACCAAACAACCAACCAGCCAACCAGCCAACCAACCAGTTAACCAGGTAATCAGGTAACCAGTTAACCAACCAACCAGTTAACCAGTCAACCAACCAGCCAACCAACCAACCAGTTAACCAGTTAACCAGTCAACCACCTTTAACCCTGAAGACGGGTCATCATATAAACCTGCTGAATCAAACTTTATTTAGACTGACAGGAAGCACAAAGACTTTCAAAATAAGAGGCAGGATGTAGTGATGACTTACTGCGCCGTCCTCCAGCTTCACTTTGACTCGTCTCTCCTCAAAGTCCTGCAGCAGAGTCTCCGTCAGACCTCTGAGAGGGGGGGGGGAGGAGGAGGAGCGGGGGGGAGGTGAGGAGGACCAGGGCTGAGCGGTGATGAAGGACAGGGAGGGCAGACGGACGAAGGGACGAGGAGAGGACACAGTGACGGGTTTATCTGAAACACAACAGGATGGAAATCATCAGTGACATCATCAATGACATCACACACTGACGTCTTGAAACCTGCTGATTGGTTACTGATTCACAGGAAGTCTAATCGTCCTGAAGCTGCTGGACTTTGGTCGGCCTCTCGTTGAGTTACTGATTGAAGCAGCAGCAGCAGCTCACCAGACTCCATTCAGGTTTCAGTCGCTTTTATTCACCACACGGACAGTTGAAGCTCCGCTGCTGCTGATAAATCACTCACTAATAAATCACCCACTGATAAATCATCTGAACTCAGCGTGCAGAGAGAACCCCTCTCAGTCAGCAGCCTGTTTTTATTGAGGTCAAAGGTCACGTATCAGTGGCTGGTGAAACTGGTCTCTCGGTGTGACGGGCCGAGACACCTGTCAACCAACACACAACTAGCTTTTATTGTGAAAATCCTCCATCAGACTGACTTTGACGTTGGAGGTTTTCAGTCGCAGCATCACCAGCTGGACGTTAGAGGAGCTGCAGCCACGTCACTGAAGAACTTTGACTACAATAAAAGCAGGTGTGAAAAACAATCTACAGGTAAACGTGTGTCTGGAGGCAGATCCATCAGGATCACCTGGAAACACTTCAACTCTATTTATTATACGGATACATACGTATAACAGACCGTTACTACGTATAACAGACCGTTGCTACGCATAACAGACCGTTGCTACGCATAACAGACCGTTACTACGCATAACAGACCGTTGCTACGTATAACAGACCGTTACTACGTATAACAGACCGTTGCTACGCATAACAGACCGTTGCTACGCATAACAGACCGTTGCTACGTATAACAGACCGTTGCTACGCATAGCAGACCGTTACTACGTATAACAGACCGTTGCTGTCTATAACAGACCGTTGCTACATATAACAGACCGTTGCTACGTATAACAGACCGTTGCTACGTATAACAGACCGTTACTACGTATAACAGACCGTTGCTGTCTATAACAGACCGTTGCTACGTATAACAGACCGTTGCTACGTATAACAGACCGTTACTACGCATAACAGACCGTTGCTACGTATAACAGACCGTTACTACATATAACAGACCGTTGCTACGCATAACAGACCGTTGCTACGCATAACAGACCGTTGCTACGTATAACAGACCGTTGCTACGCATAACAGACCGTTGCTACGCATAACAGACCGTTGCTACGCATAACAGACCGTTGCTACGTATAACAGACCGTTGCTACGCATAACAGACCGTTGCTACGCATAACAGACCGTTACTACGCATAACAGACCGTTGCTACGTATAACAGACCGTTGCTACGCATAACAGACCGTTGCTACGCATAACAGACCGTTGCTACGCATAACAGACCGTTGCTACGCATAACAGACCGTTGCTACGCATAACAGACCGTTGCTACGCATAGCAGACCGTTACTACGCATAACAGACCGTTGCTACGCATAACAGACCGTTGCTACGCATAGCAGACCGTTACTACGTATAACAGACCGTTGCTACGTATAACAGACCGTTGCTACGCATAGCAGACCGTTACTACGTATAACAGACCGTTGCTGTCTATAACAGACCGTTGCTACATATAACAGACCGTTGCTACGTATAACAGACCGTTGCTACGTATAACAGACCGTTACTACGTATAACAGACCGTTGCTGTCTATAACAGACCGTTGCTACGTATAACAGACCGTTGCTACGTATAACAGACCGTTACTACGCATAACAGACCGTTGCTACGCATAACAGACCGTTGCTACGTATAACAGACCGTTGCTACGCATAACAGACCGTTGCTACGCATAACAGACCGTTGCTACGTATAACAGACCGTTGCTACGCATAACAGACCGTTGCTACGTATAACAGACCGTTACTACGCATAACAGACCGTTGCTACGCATACCAGACCGTTACTACGTATAACAGACCGTTGCTACGCATAACAGACCGTTGCTACGTATAACAGACCGTTACTACGCATAACAGACCGTTGCTACGTATAACAGACCGTTGCTACGTATAACAGACCGTTGCTACGCATAACAGACCGTTGCTACGCATAACAGACCGTTGCTACGCATAACAGACCGTTGCTACGCATAACAGACCGTTGCTACGTATAACAGACCGTTGTTACGCATAACAGACCGTTACTACGCATAACAGACCGTTGCTACGTATAACAGACCGTTGCTACGCATAGCAGACCGTTACTACGCATAACAGACCGTTGCTACGTATAACAGACCGTTGCTACGCATAGCAGACCGTTACTACGTATAACAGACCGTTGCTACGTATAACAGACCGTTGCTACGCATAGCAGACCGTTACTACGTATAACAGACCGTTGCTGTCTATAACAGACCGTTGCTACATATAACAGACCGTTGCTACGTATAACAGACCGTTGCTACGTATAACAGACCGTTACTACGTATAACAGACCGTTGCTGTCTATAACAGACCGTTGCTACGTATAACAGACCGTTGCTACGTATAACAGACCGTTACTACGTATAACAGACCGTTGCTACATATAACAGACCGTTGCTACGTATAACAGACCGCTGCTGTCTATAACAGACCGTTTCTACGTATAACAGACCGTTGCTACGTATAACAGACCGTTGCTACGTATAACAGACCGTTGCTGTGTATAACAGACTGTTGCTACGTATAACAGACCGTTGCTACGTATAACAGACCGTTGCTACGTATAACAGACCGTTGCTACGTATAACAGACCGTTGCTATGTATAGCAGACCGTTGCTATGTAGGGGTGAACCCGTTGCTGTGGGGCTCCTGGATGTCTGGGGCAGCTGCCCAGGTCTCCTAGTTGGTAATCCAGCCTTGATGAGTACATACCTGTGTTTACAGGTGGGTAGAACTGACTGACGGCCATCTTGGTTGCCTGTTCCACCAGAGGAGCTGGAGAGAAGAGCTTCCCATCAGTCTCCTCCCTCGGCTCCGTCAGCTCCGTCAGCTCCCTCGGCTCCCTCGGCTCCCTCGGCTCCTTCGGCTCCCTCGGCTCCCTCGGCTCCCTCGGCTCCGTCGGCTCCGTCGGCTCCCTCGGCTCCCTCGGCTCCCTCGGCTCCCTCGGCTCCTTCGGCTCCCTCGGCTCCCTCGGCTCCTTCGGCTCCCTCGGCTCCCTCGGCTCCCTCGGCTCCTTCGGCTCCCTCGGCTCCTTCGGCTCCCTCGGCTCCCTCGGCTCCCTCGGCTCCCTCGGCTCCTTCGGCTCCCTCGGCTCCCTCGGCTCCCTCGGCTCCCTCGGCTCCCTCGGCTCCTTCGGCTCCCTCGGCTCCCTCGGCTCCCTCGGCTCCCTCGGCTCCTTCGGCTCCCTCAGCTCCCTCAGCTCCTGCTCCCGTCTCAGCGCCTCCTCGATCTCCTTCTCGATGAAATCTGGAGCTCCTTGTCCTCTAGACTGCAGGCCGGTGGACTCCAGGTTCTCCCTCCAGGACCCAGGCGTGGTTGAGGTCGTATCGCGGCGAGGTGTCGATGTTCGATCTTGGCGGAAACCTCTTGTATCCTGAACCTCTGAGTCCCTACCAGAGAAGGAAGAAGGAGCTGAACTCATTTGGCTGATGTCCGTCTCGGTTTCTTCGGGGTGTCGATGAGGACAGCACGGCGATGGGAAGACGTCAGCGTTTCCAAACTCAGACTGAAGTCTTTCTTCTGTCCTCTTGTCCTGGTCCTGTTGGTCAACCTGCCCCTCTATGTCCTCCGGCCCCTGTGGAGGATCTGGACTGTACCGTCTCAGGATCCCTCCCTGCTCCTGAGGCTCCTCCAGGGCCTGTGGAGGATCTGGACTGTACCGTCTCAGGATCCCTCCCTGCTCCTGAGGCTCCTCCAGGGCCTGTGGAGGATCTGGACTGTACCGTCTCAGGATCCCTCCCTGCTGCTGAGGCTCCTCCTTCCTCTGGATCTCCTTCTGGATCTCACGCTGGATGATGAAGCTGACTCGGTTCTTCTCTTTGGCTCTGACGGGCGTCAGCGGCGACTGTAAACGTTTGGTTTTGATCTCGACTATCTCTGTTCTGCTGTCACTGTGCTTCAGCCCCCGAAAGCGTCGTAGGTTCTCCTCACGTTCCTGAACCAACCGGATCTCCCTTTCGATCGGGGTCTCATAGCCACTCCTGTTATCTTGCCGAGTGTTGTCGGTGAACACGCCTTCATCACTGGTGTAGCCACCGCCCACCTCCACAGGCAGCTCCTCCAAGCCGGAGTTCAGGTCATCGAACACACCGCTCTGCCGGCTGAGACTCTCCTCAGTCCGGCACACCGTCACCTTCCTCTCTCGGTAGGTCTCATCTTCTCCTGCTGGTTTAAATGGAGTTGTATCTTCGCTCACCTCAACGCCGTCGTACACCTCCACCTGCTTTGACGAGGACACATCCGGACCTGGCTGCAGAGACATGTTCAGATGTGTTCTTGTGGACCACAGAGGGCGGGGGGTCGCAATCAGACGGTCCTGCTCCATCTTCAGGAACTGTTGTCGGGCAGCGCTGAAGTTGATCTGCTCCTTGTCGATGCTCCCGGGTTCAGCAATGCAGGGAGGTTCTGGTCTGGAGCTGGCAGGACTGTAGCTCACACTGAACCCTTCTGTCAGTTGGGTCATCAGATCCAGATTCTCCAGCTGATCTTTGAATGTTGGGTTCTTCTTCGGTGCTTGGCCGCGAATGATCTCCTTCCGAAGCTGCTTCTCCTCTTCCTCCCGGACCACTTCGACGTTGTTCTTCAAATCCAGGTTGTACTGTGAGTCTCCGTTGCTATCTGCGAACAGACTCTCTGGCTTCCTGCTGCTTGTGTAGGTCTGTAGTTTGAATCCTTTCTCCTCCTTCAGGGTTGCCAGCTGAGTCTGTCGCTGCGGTGAGACCATCCAGGCTTCGTTCTGC
>NC_133799.1:282730-297730 GCF_043250625.1 Sebastes fasciatus
GTCAGCGATGTTAACAAACGTCAGCGATGTAAACAAACGTCAGCGATGTTATAAAACGTCAGAGATGTAAACAAACGTCAGCGATGTTAACAAACGTCAGCGATGTAAACAAACGTCAGCGATGTGGACAAACGTCAGCGATGTTAACAAACGTCAGCGATGTAAACAAACGTCAGCGATGTGGACAAACGTCAGCGATGTTAACAAACGTCAGCGATGTTATAAAACGTCAGAGATGTAAACAAACGTCAGCGATGTTAACAAACGTCAGCGATGTAAACAAACGTCAGCGATGTTAACAAACGTCAGCGATGTAAACAAACGTCAGCGATGTTAACAAACGTCAGCGATGTTAACAAACGTCAGCGATGTTAACAAACGTCAGCGATGTAAACAAACGTCAGCGATGTTAACAAACGTCAGCGATGTAAACAAACGTCAGCGATGTTAACAAACGTCAGCGATGTTAACAAACGTCAGCGATGTTAACAAACGTCAGCGATGTAAACAAACGTCAGCGATGTTAACAAACGTCAGCGATGTTAACAAACGTCAGCGATGTTAACAAACGTCAGCGATGTAAACAAACGTCAGCGATGTGGACAAACGTCAGCAATGTGGACAAACGTCAGCGATGTGGACAAACGTCAGCGATGTTAACAAACGTCAGCGATGTTAACAAACGTCAGCAATGTGGACAAACGTCAGCGATGTAAACAAACGTTTGCGATGTTATAAAACGTCAGAGATGTAAACAAACGTCAGCGATGTTAACAAACGTCAGCGATGTAAACAAACGTCAGCGATGTTAACAAAAGTCAGCGATGTAAACAAACGTCAGCGATGTTAACAAACGTCAGCGATGTTAACAAACGTCAGCGATGTAAACAAACGTCAGCGATGTTAACAAACGTCAGCGATGTAAACAAACGTCAGCGATGTTAACAAACGTCAGCGATGTTAACAAACGTCAGCGATGTTAACAAACGTCAGCGATGTAAACAAACGTCAGCGATGTTAACAAACGTCAGCGATGTTAACAAACGTCAGCGATGTTAACAAACGTCAGCGATGTAAACAAACGTCAGCGATGTGGACAAACGTCAGCAATGTGGACAAACGTCAGCGATGTGGACAAACGTCAGCGATGTTAACAAACGTCAGCGATGTTAACAAACGTCAGCAATGTGGACAAACGTCAGCGATGTAAACAAACGTTTTAATGTTGGCGTAGTAACAGAGCTGTCAATCACTGTGGTGGGCGGGGCTAAGATAAGGTTTACATTTCGACAGTCATCCACCTGTAGGTGATGTCATGATGACATCACCTACAGGTAACAACAAACAGAGAGGAACAGAACGGGAACTCACCTGCAGGTCCAGCTGATGAGGACTGACCCACACACACACACACACACACACAGACACTCAGTGTCTGTGTGTGTGTGTCTGTCTGTGTGTGTGTGTGTGTGTGTGTGTGTGTGTGTGTGTGTGTGTGTGTGGGGTGGGTGTGGTCAGTCATTGTGTGTTTCTGTTGGTCAGCAGCATTCCTGACAAACTCTACAGCTCAGCAACACACACACACACACACACACACACACACACACACACACGCACACACTCTTTCTCTTCCCTCGACAAAAACGTCACCAACGCTGACATCACTTCCTGTGTGCGTTGGTCCGCTGGGGGTGGGGTCACCATGACAACAGGAGGTGGTTGTTTGACATCCCAGATTCAAACAGTGCAAAGATTTTAAAAAATTCAAAGATTCAAAGATTCAAAGGTTCAAAGATTCAAACATTTCTCTTCTCTACGAGACGAGACTAAATACTGTATGTTTGATTCCTGGAAGCCATTTTTATTTCTTTGTTTACATGTTGGAGGTCTGTTTATATATTATATATATTATTATTATATATATTCTTATATATATATAAGAATATATATTATATATATTATTATTATATATATAAGAATAAACATATAACATATTATATTACATCTGTAATTAGTGAGCAGACGAAAAGGAGGTCTGGTTTTACCTTTAATTATGTAAATCTAACTGACTGACAATCATGTCTGATACTGGACCAGTACTAGACCAGACCAGTACTAGACCAGACCAGTACCAGACCAGACCAGTACTAGACCAGACCAGTACTAGACCAGACCAGTACCAGACTAGACCAGCCAGTTCTAGACCAGACCAGTTCTAGACCAGACCAGTACTAGACCAGACCAGTAACAGACCAGACCAGTACCAGACCAGACCAGTACCGCTGGTATATATATATATATATATACTGGAAAAACAAAGTTAAACTTGTGTTTGGTGGATTATTTCTCTGTTGTATCAATGCTAATGGTGATGCTAATGCTAATGGTCATTGTATTCTACATGGTTGAAAGCCTGTTTATTTACCTTCACAATGATGTCACACTTGTAAGGATCATGCATTTGTGGGATGAGCAGCACAGCTGATTATGTGGGTAGCGCCCAAGAAAAATTTGCCAAAATGCTCTGCCAATGGTAAACAGTGTATTCTCATAAGGCTACCAGGAAGCCTGCAATGACTGCCCTTCACCGTCAGGCCCGTTGGCGCTGGTGTCTCCAACACAGACAATGGAACCTGAACATGTGGGGGAATGTCGTGTTCAGTGATGAGTCCAGGTTCTGTCTGCCAAAGTTGGATGGCAGGTCAAAGTATGGAGACGACGTGGAGAACGCTATGCTGATTGTTGCACCGATGGAGTAACAGCTTTTGGTGGGGGCAGTGTCATGGTGTGGGGGGGGGGCGGCATCTCCCTCACTGGCAAAACAAGGCTTGTCATCATTGAAGGCCATCTCAATGCAGGGAGATATCAGGATGAGATTCTGCAGCCAGTGGTGATCCCATATCTCCACAATCTGGGACCTAACTTCATCCTCCAAGAAACAACGCCCCCCCCCCCACAGAGCCAGGGTTATCACAGACTACCTCCACAATGTGGGAGGAGAGAGAATGGAACGGCCTGTCAAGAGTCCACACCTCAACCCAACTCAACATGTGGGATCAGCTTGGGCGTGCTGTACGTGTTAGAGTGACCAACACAACCACGCTGGCTGACCTGCAACCAATCCTGGTTGAGGAATGGAACGCCATCCCACAGCAACGTGTGACCAGGTTGGTGACCAGCATGAGGAGGAGGTGCCAGGCTGTTGTGGCTGCGTATGGATCTTCCACCGCTACTGAGGCTCCTGAAGGTGGATTCAATCAATCAATATGTCTTGTTTGTTCCTTGTTACTGATAGAGAGTTCAATCATCCACCAAACAACTCACAACAAGAGTCAACACCAACAGGAGAATACACTGTTTACCATTGGCAGAGCATTTTGGCAAATTTTTCTTGGGTGCTCCCCACATCATCAGCTGTGCTGCTCATCCCACAAATACATGATCCTTACAAGTGGGACATCATTGTGAAGGTAAATAAACAGGCTTTCCAACCATGTAGAATACAATGACCATTAGTATTGGAACAACAGAGAAATAATCCATCAAACACAAGTTTAACTACTTTGTTTTTCCAGTTTATATATAATGTATAAGTATCATGAAGTCTTTATTGATTGCTTGATGTGTTGCTGTTTGATATTTTCATCATGAATCTTCCACAAGTCGTATTGATCAGTTATTGATCCTCAGAGGACTAAGCGTCTCTCAGGACGAGGACCAGCCGTCTCTTCTTGTCCTCACTTTCCTCTCAGTCGGCCATGTTTGTTGTGTCGTTGTCACCGTGGCGACCATCAGTTCAGATCTGTCGATGGAAGACATGACGCCGTTTAAAGCTCAGGTGTCTCTGATGATGTCACATGCTTGTCAACTATTATGGGATGGATTGTGATGAAATGTGGTTCAACACATCTACTATAAACTAAATCAACTCAGAGGGGACAGAACCAGGTTCAGACCAGAACCAGGTCCAGACCAGAACCAGGTCCAGACCAGAACCAGGTCCAGACCAGAACCAGGTCCATACCAGAACCAGGTCCAGACCAGAACAAGATCCGGACCAGAACAAGGTCCGGACCAAAACAAGGTCACGACCAGAACAAGGTCCAGACCAGAACCAGGTCCAGAACAGAACAAGGTCCAGACCAGAACGAGGTCCAGACCAGAACGACGTCCAGACCAGAACGAGGTCCAGACTAGGTACCGAGCTCACCTGATGAGACCGATGAGAATCCGTCCAACGGAGCAGCGTCAGCGGAAATTATAATCCAAACATACTTCAGATCACATTGACATCTATGAGATCTTCAGTTTGCTGTCCCTCAAAAGGGGGCGTGGCCTTGACTTTAATGCCCGGTTCAGACTCCACGATATCAGCCCGATTACAGCCCGACGCGGCCGCCGTAGGGGATCGATTACAGCCCGACGCGGCCGCCGTAGGGGATCGATTACAGCCCGACGCGGCCGCCGTAGGGGATCGATTACAGCCCGACGCGGCCGCCGTAGGGGATCGATTACAGCCCGACGCGGCCGCCGTAGGGGATCGATTACAGCCCGACGCGGCCGCCGTAGGGGATCGATTACAGCCCGACGCGGCCGCCGTAGGGGATCGATTACAGCCCGACGCGGCCGCCGTAGGGGATCGATTACAGCCCGACGCGGCCGCCGTAGGGGATCGATTACAGCCCGACGCGGCCGCCGTAGGGGATCGATTACAGCCCGACGCGGCCGCCGTAGGGGATCGATTACAGCCCGACGCGGCCGTCGTAGGGGATCGATTACAGCCCGACGCGGCCGCCGTAGGGGATCGATTACAGCACGACGCGGCCGTCGTAGGGGATCGATTACAGCACGACGCGGCCGTCGTAGGGGATCAGGAACGATAAATTCGTGTCGTGTGTGAATATCAATCCTCTTATCTGGTGTAGTGTGTCATAGTACACGACAACCGACGCCACGTCTGGGACGCCCCACGACACCCCGAGGAAAAGTCTAGCCTGTCAGAATGTTTCGTCTCAACACGCCTAGTGTGACGTCATCTCCTACGACGTGTTCCTTTGCGTTGACCAATCAGGTGCTCTCTCCAGCGCGCAGTCACAGTCAGGTCACTTGGTAATAAACAAAATGGAGAAAAGGAGGAGGGATGTTTGCTGCCGTCAGGTGGGACAACCAAACGGACTGAAGTATGGACAGCCCATACCGTCCTCTCTGTGCCACCCAGGAGCATCACCAGACCGCCAGCATCACACACAACGCTTCTGTTGCCATGATCGACAGTTGCTTCAACCGCCTCCCCGATGACGTCTGAATTTGCGCGTGATCGTGCAATATGACGTGCCGTGATTGGTCGTGGTCATACGTGTAGTCTTGCCAGTCACCCGACCGAGACACTGCAAGAGTTTATGGCTGTGATCGTTAGATCTGACATGGTGACCATCGTCAAAGACACAAATATCCTGGAGTCTGATGCCGGCATTAGTGAAGTACTGTATGTGGCGGTCTGATGTACGGAGAGACTGACAGCTTAGCAACGGTAACTATGGGTGGTGGAGGTGATGGAGGTGGTGGAGGTGACTGAGGGGATGGAGTCTGTGATGGTTATCTGTAAACACAAACACAGAACCAGTCGTACTCGTTGAGCTCCGATCGACTCACTTTTATTTTCTCGGTTATAAAACTCCGACTAACAGAAAGATGAAACTCTGCAGAGAAGCTAGAAAATGAAACTAAGACAACTCTAAAATCCACTGTTTCATCTGGTGGAGCTTCTAAAGAGAGAGAGCAGGTTCATGTTACAGGTCTCAGGACTGCATGGCTAATGCTAATGCTAATGCTAATGCTAAGCTAATCAGATTGAGCAGTACAAAAGTAAAAAGGCTTCAAGGAAATAGAAAAAAGTAAAGAAAGGTTTTATAAAACAGAGGATGAAGAAACAGGAAATGATGTCATGTTGTTAGAGGCTGAGGGCGGTGGGTGGAGTTTAGTTCCTGTAGGTTTTGTCCTGGAAGTCTTTTTATGTTTAGATGATTATATTTGGAAGCAGCGCCTCCTGCAGGATCACATGATGCTGCAGGGTCACATGATGCTGCAGGGTCACATGATGCTGCAGGGTCACATGATGCTGCAGGATCACATGATGCTGCAGCACTTACATGGCGGTTTCTCCTTTCTTATCTCCACCGCTCCTCCCTTCACCTCCTCCGCCTCCCCGGCCCTGTTGCCGTTGCTCGTCCCCCTCGTCATCGCCGTCTCCATCGTCGCCGTCTCCGGGGGTTTGGTGGAGGGTGGTGGGGCGGTGGAGACGGGTGGTTGTGGAGCCGGTGTCTGAGCGCCGGGGGCCTCCTCCTGCCCTCCGCCCGGTGATGTCTTCCCGTTGGCGTCATCGATGAGCACCAGCTCGGCCTTCACCGTCCCCTGCAGACCCAGAACTTTCTTGGTCTCGTCCTCGTCCTCCACGTTCTGGTACCCCATGAACACCATGGTGACGGGGTTCTCGGCACTCGCTTCGGCCACGCTTGGCTCGCCGCTCAATTTGGCCTCCAGCCCGGTGATCTCCTCCAGCCCGGTGATCTCCTCCAGCCCGGTGATCTCCTCCAGCGGCGGCTCGGGACCCTCCTCCTGGACCTCCGCCGTCGGGAGAGAGGTCACCATGGCGATAGTCTCTGACATCATCGAGGCCTCGTCGGCTTTGTGAATGAGTTCTTCGACCTCCGAGAAGCTGAGCAGCTGGACGCCGTCTTCGCCGTTCATCTCGTGGACCACTGAGAGACACAGAATCAGGATCAGAGTCCAGGTCGGGACACCTGGTGGTTACAGCTCACAGCTGGAGGACCAATAGAAACACACTATTCGCTGCTACGCTGTGTGATGTCACACAATCAACAACTAGACCTTCAGCTGGAGTCTTCCTCCTCATTCAGGTCTGACCTCAACATGTCACCTGATCAGGTCTGTTTGTCACCTGACAGTCACCTGCCGGTCACCTGACAGTCACCCTACAGTCACCGGACGGTCACCTTACAGTCACCTGACGGTCACCTGACGGTCACCTTACAGTCACCTGACTGTCACCTGACTGTCACCTGACAGTCACCTGACGGTCACCTGACTGTCACCTGACGGTCACCTTACAGTCACCTGACTGTCACCTGACGGTCACCTGACGGTCACCTTACAGTCACCTGACGGTCACCTTACGGTCACCTGACTGTCACCTTACGGTCACCTGACGGTCACCTGACGGTCACCTGACTGTCACCTGACGGTCACCTGACGGTCACCTTACAGTCACCTGACTGTCACCTGACTGTCACCTGACAGTCACCTGACGGTCACCTGACAGTCACCTGACTGTCACCTGACTGTCACCTGACGGTCACCTTACAGTCACCTGACTGTCACCTGACAGTCACCTGACGGTCACCTGACTGTCACCTGACGGTCACCTTACAGTCACCTGACCGTCTGAGTTTGTCTGTTTTTGGCCTTCATCATTTCACCTGAAGCTTCACAGTTAGAGACATGGGGAAGAGGAGGAAGAGGAGGAAAAGGAGGGTCTATAACTCTCTGAGTATCTGGTGTAAACAGGTTTTCGCCCGCCCCCCTTTGAGGAGGTCTTTATTGATATTTTCACCTTTTCTCTCGTCCTCGTAAACTTTGACCCCGTGGTGAGAGAGGTCAACAGGAAGTCTGGTGTTAGTGGACAGAACCCTGGTTTCCCCCGTCACTTTGTCCCGCTCTACTTTAATCTCCACCGAGTACATGGCTGGACAAGGACGGGTAGGACAGGGACAGACAGACAGACAGACAGGTGTAAGAGACAGACAGGTGGTTACAGGTAAAGACACATAAACCTGAACTCTTCCTTCCTGTCGACGTGCTGCGACCTCTGACCCCCTTACTGCTGCTAACCTGTGCTGTTGGTGGTCTACAGGTCTAAGGCTGTGACCTGGACCAGGTCTACAGACTTTGGGTCCAGTCCATAGTGATGGACAGACGCCGACTAACGGGAGGCGACCATCATGTTTGTTTTCTGACACTTTAGTGTTGTTCATTATTATATATTAATTACACACATCGGAGTCCCCCTGAGTCCCCCTGAGTCCCCCTGAGTCCCTCGGAGTCCCCCTGAGTCCCTCGGAGTCCCTCTGAGTCCCTCGGAGTCCCTCAGAGTCACCCTGAGTCCCCCTGAGTCACTCTGAGTCCCTCTGAGTCCCCCTGAGTCCAACCGAGTCCCTCTGAGTCACTCTGAGTCTCTCTGGTTTCAGAAAGAGTCACTCTGAGTCTCTCTGGTTTCAGAAGGAGTCACTCTGAGTCTCTCTGGTTTCAGAAGGACTCTCTCTGGTTTCAGAAGGAGTCACTCTGACTCTCTCTGGTTTCAGAAGGAGTCACTCTGAGTCTCTATGGTGTCAGAAGGAGTCACTCTGAGTCTCTCTGGTGTCAGAAGGAGTCCCTCTGGTTTCAGAAGGAGTCACTCTGAGTCTCTCTGGTGTCAGAAGGAGTCCCTCTGGTTTCAGAAGGAGTCATTCAGAGTCTCTCGGGTTTCAGAAGGAGTCATTCAGAGTCTCTCTGGGTTCAGAAGGAGTCACTCTGAGTCTCTCTGGTTTCAGAAGGAGTCACTCTGAGTCTCTCTGGTTTCAGAAGGAGTCACTCTGAGTCTCTCTGGTTTCAGAAGGAGTCACTCTGAGTCTCTCTGGTTTCAGAAGGAGTCACTCGGAGTCTCTCTGGTTTCAGAAGGAGTCACTCTGAGTCTCTCTGGTTTCAGAAGGAGTCACTCTGAGTCTCTCTGGTGTCAGAAGGAGTCACTCTGAGTCTCTCTGGTTTCAGAAGGAGTCACTCTGAGTCTCTCTGGTGTCAGAAGGAGTCACTCTGAGTCTCTCTGGTTTCAGAAGGAGTCTCTCTGGTTTCAGAAGGAGTCACTCTGAGTCCCTCTGGTTTCAGAAGGAGTCACTCTGAGTCTCTGGTTTCAGAAGGAATCACTCTGAGTCTCTGGTTTCAGAAGGAGTCTGGTTTCAGAAGGAGTCACTCTGAGTCTCTCTGGTTTCAGAAGGAATCACTCTGAGTCTCTCTGGTTTCAGAAGGAGTCACTCTGAGTCTCTCTGGTTTCAGAAGGAGTCTCTGGTTTCAGAAGGAGTCACTCTGAGTCTCTCTGGTTTCAGAAGGAGTCTCTCTGAGTCTCTCTGGTTTCAGAAGGAGTCACTCGGAGTCTCTCTGGTTTCAGAAGGAGTCACTCTGAGTCTCTCTGGTTTCAGAAGGAGTCACTCTGAGTCTCTCTGGTGTCAGAAGGAGTCACTCTGAGTCTCTCTGGTTTCAGAAGGAGTCACTCTGAGTCTCTCTGGTGTCAGAAGGAGTCACTCTGAGTCTCTCTGGTTTCAGAAGGAGTCTCTCTGGTTTCAGAAGGAGTCACTCTGAGTCCCTCTGGTTTCAGAAGGAATCACTCTGAGTCTCTCTGGTTTCAGAAGGAGTCACTCTGAGTCTCTCTGGTTTCAGAAGGAGTCACTCTGAGTCTCTCTGGTTTCAGAAGGAGTCACTCTGAGTCTCTCTGGTTTCAGAAGGAGTCTCTGAGCCTCTCTGGTTTCAGGAGTCACTCGGAGTCTCTCTGGTTTCAGAAGGAGTCACTCTGAGTCTCTCTGGTGTCAGAAGGAGTCACTCTGAGTCTCTCTGGTTTCAGAAGGAGTCACTCTGAGTCTCTCTGGTGTCAGAAGGAGTCACTCTGAGTCTCTCTGGTTTCAGAAGGAGTCTCTCTGGTTTCAGAAGGAGTCACTCTGAGTCCCTCTGGTTTCAGAAGGAGTCACTCTGAGTCTCTCTGGTTTCAGAAGGAGTCACTCTGAGTTTCTCTGGTGTCAGAAGGAGTCACTCTGAGTCTCTCTGGTTTCAGAAGGAGTCTCTCTGGTTTCAGAAGGAGTCACTCTGAGTCTCTCTGGTGTCAGAAGGAGTCACTCTGAGTCTCTCTGGTTTCAGAAGGAGTCTCTCTGGTTTCAGAAGGAGTCACTCTGAGTCTCTCTGGTTTCAGAAGGAGTCTCTCTGGTTTCAGAAGGAGTCACTCTGAGTCTCTCTGGTTTCAGAAGGAGTCTCTGGTTTCAGAAGGAGTTTCTCTGGTTTCAGAAGGAGTCACTCTGAGTCTCTCTGGTTTCAGAAGGAGTCTCTGGTTTCAGAAGGAGTTTCTCTGGTTTCAGAAGGAGTCTCTCTGAGTCCCTCTGTGACTCACCTCTCTTCATCTCCTCCGTCGCCTCTCTCGGTTTGTTCATTCGAGGGCTTTTGTGAACTTTGACCTCTGCAACGGCTCATGGGAAAGAAAGGAGGCGGGCACAGAGAGGTCATCAGAAGGTCATCACAAGGTTTCATCTTTCTCTGTGATCCTTTCAGTCAGTTTTCTGACCACTGTAATCTGACTATCTGTAATATGACTACTGTAATCTGTCTATCTGTAATCTGACGACTGTTATCTGTCTATCTGTAATCTGACTACTGTTATCTGTCTATCTGTAATCTGACTACTGTAATCTGTCTATCTGTAATCTGACTACTGTAATCTGTCTATCTGTAATCTGTCTATCTGTAATCTGACTACTGTAATCTGTCTATCTGTAATCTGTCTATCTGTATTCTGACTACTGTAATCTGACTACTGTAATCTGTCTATCTGTAATCTGACTACTGTAATCTGTCTATCTGTAATCTGACTACTGTAATCTGTCTATCTGTAATCTGACTACTGTAATCTGACTACTGTAATCTGTCTATCTGTAATCTGTCTATCTGTAATCTGACTACTGTAATCTGACTACTGTAATCTGTCTATCTGTAATCTGTCTATCTGTAATCTGACTACTGTAATCTGACTACTGTAATCTGTTTATCTGTAATATGTCTATCTGTAATATGTCTATCTGTATTCTGTCTATCTGTAATCTGACTATCTGTAATCTGATTACTGTAATCAGATTACAGTAATCTACTACTATAATATGACCCAGAGTAATCTGATTACAGAACACAGTAGCGTCTCACCTTGAACTATCTGCTGTGAGGCTGCAGCTCTGTCCTGCTGAAGGCTGCTGTGACCTTTGACCTCTACAGCTGATCAGAGAGAGTTATTATTATTATTATTATTATTAATAAACATGTTGTCATATAAACAGACGGAAGTGTGTCAGTGTGTATATCATAAATAGTCTCTCTCCTAGCCTCCTCCGCGTGCATCTCCCCGTGTGGGCGGGACTAAGATGCGAGGAGAGGAGGCGAGGAGGCGAGGAAAGGAACCAAGGAGGTCCAAACTAGGAAATGAGAAAGGGCCGCTGAGAGGAAACACAACAACTACACAACAAAACACCAACAAGAGAAGAAGGAATGTACCTTTCACTGATCCTGATGACACCTGCTGGTACAGAGACAGGAAGCTCAACTTCAAAATAAAGTCACTGTAGTCCAACAGGAAACAGAAAAAACTGCAATCCAAAACTACAAAATAAAATACAAAGAAACAGTCTGCTGTCTAAAGCACCAGAGCTCCACTAGTGTAGGGTAATCTGATTACTATAATCTCTGTGTGTGTGTGTGTACTCACAATAGTGTGTGTTATTGTTTCCAAACTGACCAGCTCCTCCTCCAACCTGCAACACACACACGCACACGCACACGCACACGCACACGCACACGCTGAATATTCACTTTAACTTCATCCACAATCCACTAAATTAAACCTTAATCTGGAATCTGATTACTGTAATCTGTCTACTGTAATCTGACTGCTGGAATCTGACTGCTGGAATCTGACTACTGGAATCTGACTACTGGAATCTGACTGCTGTAATCTGACTACTGGAATCTGACTATCTGTAATCTGACTACTGTAATTTGACTATCTGTAATCTACTGTAATCGGACTACTGTTATCTGTCTCTGTAATCTGATTACTGTAATCCGAGTACTGTAATAGCTGTCTCTGTAATCTGACTACTGTAATCCGAGTACTGTAATATCTGTCTCTGTAATCTGATTACTGTAATATGACTACTGTAATCTGTTTCTGTAATCTGACTACTGTAATCTGATTACTGTAATTTGACTAGTGTAATCTGACTACTGTAATCTGACTAGTGTAATCTGACTACTTTAATATGACTACTGTAATCTGACTACTCTAATCGGTCTCTGTAATCTGATTACTGTAATATATCTCTGTAATCTGATTACTGTAATCTGACTACTGTAATCTGATTTCTGTAATCTGACTACTGTAATCCGAGTACTGTAATATCTGTCTCTGTAATCTGATTACTGTACTTCGACTACTGTAATCCGAGTACTGTAATAGCTGTCTCTGTAATCTGACTACTGTAATCCGAGTACTGTAATATCTGTCTCTGTAATCTGACTACTGTAATCCGACTACTGTAATCCAAGTACTGTAATATCTGTCTCTGTAATCTGACTACTGTAATCCGAGTACTGTAATATCTGTCTCTGTAATCTGATTACCGTACTCCGACTACTGTAATCTGTTTTACATTAATCCAGATTAACTCAGATCAGATCAGACCTGTTGATGGTCTCCTCCAGGGTCCTGGTCTTGGCCTCGTCCTGCTCCAGTTGTCTCCTCGCGTCATCATGTTCTGGTCCAGTAGATGGCGCTCCTTCCAGCAGCCAGCGCTCCCTCAGGGCCTTCGACTGAACAGGAAGTAGAAACAGGAAGTAGAATCAGGAAGTAAAATCAGGAAGAAGAAACATCTGTCTCTTATTTATTTTATTTGACCTTTATTTAACCAGGTATCTCTCTGTCTCACCTTCAGGTGCTGCAGAGCTCTCTTGTCGTCCTCCAGCTGACGCTTCTTGTTCTCGATCTCTGTCTGCCACTTCCTCTTCTCCTGAAGCATGATGGGAAACAACGTCAGCCAGTCAAAGCCCTGAGCATATAGAGACCTGGAGCGCTTTCACTGCTTTCACCTGCTACACATCAACTGACACTTTAACTGCTTTCACCTGTTACCCATCAACTGACACTTTAACTGCTTTCGCCTGTTACACATCAACTGACACTTTAACTGCTTTCGCCTATTACACCTTAACTGACACTTTAACTGCTTTCACCTGTTACACATCAACTGACACTTTGACTGCTTTCACCTGTTACACATCAACTGACACTTTGACTGCTTTCACCTGTTATACATCAACTGACACTTTAACTGCTTTCGCCTGCTACACATCAACTGACACTTTAACTGCTTTCACCTGTTACACATCAACTGACACTTTAACTGGTTTCACCTGTTACACATCAACTGACACTTTAACTGCTTTCACCTGCTACACATCAACTGACACTTTAACTGCTTTCACCTGTTACACATCAACTGACACTTTAACTGCTTTCACCTGTTACCCATCAACTGACACTTTAACTGCTTTCACCTGTTACACATCAACTGACACTTTGACTGCTTTCCCTTGTTACACATCAACTGACACTTTAACTGCTTTCACCTGTTACCCATCAACTGACACTTTAACTGTTTTCACCTGTTACAAATCAACTGACACTTTAACTGCTTCTGCCTTTTATACATCAACTGACATTTTAACTGTTTTCACCTGTTACACATCAACTGACACTTTAACGGTTTTCACCTGTTACACATCAACTGACACATTAACTGTTTTCACCTGTTACACATCAACTGACACTTTAACTGTTTTCACCTGTTACCCATCAACTGAAACTTTAACTGCTTTCGCCTGTTACGCATCAACTGACACTTTAACTGCTTTCACCTGTTACCCATCAACTGACACTTTAACTGTTTTCACCTGTTACCCATCAACTGACACTTTAACTTCTTTCGCCTGTTACACATCAACTGACACTTTAACTGCTTTCACCTGTTACACATCAACTGACACTTTAACTGCTTTCACCTGTTACACATCAACTGACACTTTAACTGCTTTCACCTGTTACACATCAACTGACACTTTAACTGTTTTCACCTGTTACCCATCAACTGACACTTTAACTGCTTTCGCCTGTTACACATCAACTGACACTTTAACTGCTTTCACCTGTTACACATCAACTGACACTTTAACTGCTTTCACCTGTTACACATCAACTGACACTTTAACTGTTTTCACCTGTTACACATCAACTGACACTTTAACTGCTTTCACCTGTTACCCATCAACTGACACTTTAACTGCTTTCACCTGTTACACATCAACTGACACTTTAACTGCTTTCACCTGTTACACATCAACTGACACTTTAACTGTTTTCACCTGTTACACATCAACTGACACTTTAACTGCTTTCACCTGTTACCCATCAACTGACACTTTGACTGCTTTCACTTGTTACACATCAACTGACACTTTAACTGCTTTCACCTGTTACACATCAACTGACACTTTAACTGCTTTCACCAGAGGTTATACATCAGACATGTTCATATATATACAGTATATACAGTATGTATATATATATATATATATACATACTGTATATCTATATATGTGTGTGTATATGTGTGTATTTATACAGTCAGAGTATATGTATATATATATCCAGTATATATATATATATATGTGTGTATAGGTGTGTACTTATACAGTATATCAGAGGTGGTGTGCGTTCACTGACAGTCTGTAAACTCACTGAGAGGAGCTGCTGTCGGTCCTGCTGAGCTTCACTGAGTCTGAGAGACAGAAACACTTCATCAGTTATCATTAATACTGTTAGAGAGACGAACAGAACCGAACAGAACCTGTACAGTAACAGAACCTCTACAGTAACAGAACCGAACAGAACCTGTAGTTTACTAGTAACGGGTTGTTGCTGCTGTTGAAGTGGACCAGCTGAACTCTGCTGAGCTCCACAGTTTCTGGACTCAAAGGATCCAGAACAAAGCTGCCGTCTCCATGGAGACCAGACCGGACCACAGAGAATCTGAGAGCACAGAACAACACCCACTAACGGGTCTGATTCATGTACCGGGCCCACTGGAG
>NC_133799.1:299626-309626 GCF_043250625.1 Sebastes fasciatus
AGAAGAGAAGAGAGAGAGAGAAGAGAAGAGAAGAGAGGAGAGAGAAGAGGAGAGAGGAGAGGAGAGGAGAGGAGAAAGGGAGAGGGAGAGACAGAAGGAGAAGAGAGGAGAGAGGGAGAGGGAGGGAGGAAGAGGAGACTACCATCTCCCTCCTAGCTCCCTCCCATCTCCCTCCCATCACCCTCCTAGCTCCCTCCCATCTCCCTCCTAGCTCCCTCCCATCACCCTCCCATCTCCCTCCCATCTCCCTCCTAGCTCCCTCCCATCTCCCTCCTAGCTCCCTCCCATCTCCCTCCCATCACCCTCCTAGCTCCCTCCATCTCCCTCCTAGCTCCCTCCCATCACCCTCCCATCTCCCTCCCATCACCCTCCTAGCTCCCTCCCATCTCCCTCCTAGCTCCCTCCCATCTCCCTCCATCACCCTCCTAGCTCCCTCCCATCTCCCTCCTAGCTCCCTCCCATCACCCTCCCATCTCCCTCCCATCACCCTCCTAGCTCCCTCCCATCTCCCTCCTAGCTCCCTCCATCACCCTCCCATCTCCCTCCCATCACCCTCCTAGCTCCCTCCCATCTCCCTCCTAGCTCCCTCCCATCACCCTCCCATCACCCTCCTAGCTCCCTCCCATCTCCCTCCCATCTCCCTCCTAGCTCCCTCCCATCTCCCTCCTAGCTCCCTCCCATCTCCCTCCCATCTCCCTCCTAGCTCCCTCCATCTCCCTCCCATCACCCTCCTAGCTCCCTCCCATCTCCCTCCTAGCTCCCTCCCATCACCCTCCCATCTCCCTCCCATCACCCTCCTAGCTCCCTCCCATCTCCCTCCCATCTCCCTCCCATCACCCTCCCATCTCCCTCCCATCACCCTCCTAGCTCCCTCCCATCTCCCTCCCATCACCCTCCTAGCTCCCTCCCATCTCCCTCCTAGCTCCCTCCCATCACCCTCCCATCTCCCTCCCATCACCCTCCCATCTCCCTCCCATCACCCTCCTAGCTCCCTCCCATCTCCCTCCCATCACCCTCCTAGCTCCCTCCCATCTCCCTCCCATCACCCTCCCATCTCCCTCCCATCACCCTCCTAGCTCCCTCCCATCTCCCTCCCATCTCCCTCCCATCACCCTCCCATCTCCCTCCCATCACCCTCCTAGCTCCCTCCCATCTCCCTCCCATCTCCCTCCTAGCTCCCTCCCATCTCCCTCCTAGCTCCCTCCCATCTCCCTCCCATCACCCTCCTAGCTCCCTCCCATCTCCCTCCTAGCTCCCTCCCATCACCCTCCTAGCTCCCTCCCATCTCCCTCCCATCACCCTCCCATCTCCCTCTCATTACCCTCCTAGCTCACTCCCATCACTGTAGGGACCCACCATTACTGGTGGCAAAGACAATGAACTATGCTTCTCAGGATCCTTGAGTCATGCAGCCATTGACTGTGGTCTCAGCTCAGTAGCCATTGGCTACTGTAGCATTCACACATAGGTGTGAAATTCACCCAGGACAAAACCAGAGGAATCTCTTTGTTCCTTCTCCTTCTGCCCTTTCTTCTCACCTCTCCTGACCTGTGGAGGTGAGCTGCTGCTCTCCAGACCAGAAGCAGCTCTGCTCTGATCTATGGCCTGTTAGGAAACAGCCATAGGAACACAAGGAACCTCTAAGCAGAAGACGTGAGAGCCTGCCTTTTTACCTACTAACTTCAAGCAACAACCGCAAGGAAGTTAGCACCAAGCTATCAAGCTGCTGGGAAGAAAGTATTGGAGCGATCAGCTTCCTCCAATCTGCACAACTGGATTTGAGCACAGCAAAGACGACATCCTTCACTTGGAACCACAACTTCAACACATGGAATTACAAACCCCGTTTCTTCCATGGATTGGTAACGTACTGGGCTTACCTTAGCAGTAGCAGTTACACATGGCTGAGCAAGACTGTTCAACTTTGATTTCTAGAATGTACCTGTATTGATTTGGTTTAATGTTATTCATTGAGTTTCACTGTTGTGATATTATTTGTAGTTATTTGTATTTGGGTAGCTGGCTTCACCACATCTGATGTGTTTAGTTTATGCTTCACATAGACAAGGTCTTGCATGCAAACTAACCATCTTTTCTAACCCACTGCATTATCTGACACACATTAAGATCACATACACAAACTGTGAATTAGTTAAACATAAACATACAGCTTCAGATAATATTAACCCCCACACCACCACCCCCTCTCTGTCCTTCCTGAGCACATGTGTTCCGAAGAACAAAGAGACCATGTGGTGACATGTTGGCGGCCATCGTTGATCCCGCCATCTTTGTAGTTTTACAGTGCTCACCTTTTGTCTGTAGGCAGACATCTTGAGACAAGAAGCCATCTTCTCTCTCCCCCCCCCCCACACACACACACACACACACACACACACGCTCACACACGCTCACACACTGTGTTTGGTTTGTTTAGTTTAGTTATTTAGTTAGATTAATATTGTGTTTTACACCTTTATTATCTTGTAAATAAACGTTTGTGGAATATACATGCTGGTCTGTTTAATGTTGTACAAGAGTGAATAATGCCAACCTCTGCTATGTCAAGAACTCCGATATCCTTCAACCTTTACTATCTATTTTGGTTATAGTTATTAATTTAATTATTAATCAACATTCCAAATTGATAGTTTAGCATATATAATGAGACTATATTAACGTTTTGGTTATTGTTCCCCGATTCCAGGGTGGTGCCCCGTTTATTATTAATGTTTATTGATAATTTCTATTAATATTAATAATTCTATTATTTATTAATTAATCTGCTAATAACCAAACCTGTTACTGCCAAATCCCTACATCACCCTCCCATCACCCCCCCCCATCACCCTTCGATCTCCATCCTATCTCCCTCCTCTAAACAGTGTGATCAATCACAGACTTCCTGTTGATCAGCTGGACCAAAATCCATAAATTTAATGATTATTAATCTCCCTCTTCCTCAATCACAGGAACTGGTTCAACACATTTTCACAATAAAACACACTGAAGACACGCTGTTAAAGGGCTACTTTTATTTTGAAAGTATCATTAAAATTAGTGTTTCAGAACACGTGTGTGTGTGTGTGTGTGTGAGGGAGGTGAAAACTACCAAAATAAAATCACTTTTCTTTTTAAAAGATTATTTTTTGGGCGTTTTTCTTCTTTTATAAGACAGATGACGGCGAGGAATCGAACCCGGAAAGTCGTGGTTAGATGGCGAGCGCTGTAACCAGGGTAACGCTGTAGCATTCACACTAACGTTGTTGATCCTTTAACAGTCACACGAACTTCAACCGTTGGTAATTAAACTGAAGAGGCTGAATTTTCAGATCAATAATGTCTGAATTAAAGGAGTGAAACTACGCTGGAGCTCGTACCAGAGTTCAGACTGAGGATTTAAAAAAGGACAAAAATTAAAATAAATAAATAAATTAAAGATTGAAATGTGTGTGGGGTGGGGTGGGGGGCGACAGGCAGAAATAAAAAATAAAATTAACTTTCAGTCGACGTTTTTTAAATTACAAAACAAACATAAAAAGGCACGAAATAACTTCCTGAACAGATTCAACCGGCTGCTTTACATCATCTGGAGAAGTACTACAAGTAGCAGAAAGCGCTGCTGTAGGAAGCATCCAATCAGAGAGCTCCAGATTAACTTGCTGGATAAATTCTGAAATTTAGATTTTGGATGAACCGAGCAGCAGCTGAGGAGCAGAGCTGAGGCTCATGGGTAATGTAGTCTTTAGACATGACGTAGCTGTAGGACGGCTCAGTCTGCTGATGATGAACTCAGTAAAAACCAACCGGTGAGATCTGATCTGAGACCAGCAGCAACATGTGGTCCCGAATATTAAAACCTCTGCTGGATCAGAACACTTCCTCTCCTGAACGGTACCGGTACATTGATGACGGCGAGGGGGAACCGGGACGCTGCCGTCATACGGCGTGCGCTGTAAACAACTGAAAACACTGGAGGCATTTTGAATTGTGTTAAAAATCTCTTAATTATAAGACAAAGATAACTACGGAGATAAACGTTGAAAGTCTTCATAATTACGGGATAAAGATCACCTAATTATGACACAAAGATATGATGAGATAAACATCTCCGTTACCAGACAAACATCTCGTAACTACGGAGACAAATTTCACTTATTAACGTGGGAAATGTAGTTCTGAGCAGAAATTTGTAAAGACGAGATAAAGATCGGATACACGTCGTGTAACGAGTTAAAATACTTCATAACTACGAGATCTTTATCTCGTAGTTATGAGATTAAGATTTCATAACTACGACATCAAACTGTAATTTTGGAATAAAGAATTACTGAATAACAATCATAGATCTCATAATTAAGATTCGCAGAATTATGAGTTAAAGAGCACAAATTTATAAATAAGATCTCGTCTCTAATTAACGAGACAAATACAAATCTAATTAAAAGTAAAAGTGAAACTAACTGAACACGTCAACAACTAACGCTGGACGACTCAGATATCTGTTCTAACTGAGTATCTGTGCCAAACGTTCTGTTCTTGTTCTAACTGAGTATCTGTGCTAAACATTCTGTTCTTGTTCTAACTGAGTATCTGTGCTAAACGTTCTGTTCTTGTTCTGAGTATCTGTGCTAAACGTTCTGTTCTTTTTCTAACTGAGTATCTGTGCTAAACGTTCTGTTCTTTTTCTAACTGAGTATCTGTGCTAAACGTTCTGTTCTTTTTCTAACTGAGTATCTGTGCTAAACGTTCTGTTCTTTTTCTAACTGAGTATCTGTGCTAAACGTTCTGTTCTTGTTCTGAGTATCTGTGCTAAACGTTCTGTTCTCGTTCTGAGTATCTGTGCTAAACGTTCTGTTCTTGTTCTAACTGAGTATCCGTGCTAAATGTTCTGTTAATGTTCTAACTGAGTATCCGTGCTAAATGTTCTGTTCTCGTTCTAACTGAGTATCCGTGCTAAATGTTCTGTTAATGTTCTAACTGAGTATCCGTGCTAAATGTTCTGTTCTTGTTCTAACTGAGTATCCGTGCTAAATGTTCTGTTAATGTTCTAACTGAGTATCCGTGCTAAATGTTCTGTTAATGTTCTAACTGAGTATCTGTGCTAAACGTTCTGTTCTTGTTCTGAGTATCTGTGCTAAACGTTCTGTTCTTTTTCTAACTGAGTATCTGTGCTAAACGTTCTGTTCTTTTTCTAACTGAGTATCTGTGCTAAACGTTCTGTTCTTTTTCTAACTGAGTATCTGTGCTAAACGTTCTGTTCTTTTTCTAACTGAGTATCTGTGCTAAACGTTCTGTTCTTGTTCTGAGTATCTGTGCTAAACGTTCTGTTCTCGTTCTGAGTATCTGTGCTAAACGTTCTGTTCTTGTTCTAACTGAGTATCCGTGCTAAATGTTCTGTTAATGTTCTAACTGAGTATCCGTGCTAAATGTTCTGTTCTCGTTCTAACTGAGTATCCGTGCTAAATGTTCTGTTAATGTTCTAACTGAGTATCCGTGCTAAATGTTCTGTTCTTGTTCTAACTGAGTATCTGTGCTAAATGTTCTGTTAATGTTCTAACTGAGTATCCGTGCTAAATGTTCTGTTCTTGTTCTAACTGAGTATCCGTGCTAAATGTTCTGTTCTTGTTCTAACTGAGTATCCGTGCTAAATGTTCTGTTAATGTTCTAACTGAGTATCCGTGCTAAATGTTCTGACTGTTCTAACTGAGTATCTGTGCTAAACGTTCTGATTGTTCTAACTGAGTATCCGTGCTAAATGTTCTGTTCTTGTTCTGAGTATCCGTGCTAAATGTTCTGTTCTTGTTCTAACTGAGTATCCGTGCTAAATGTTCTGTTCTTGTTCTAACTGAGTATCCGTGCTAAACGTTCTGATTGTTCTAACTGAGTATCCGTGCTAAATGTTCTGTTCTTGTTCTAACTGAGTATCCGTGCTAAATGTTCTGTTCTTGTTCTAACTGAGTATCTGTGCTAAATGTTCTGTTCTTGTTCTAACTGAGTATCCGTGCTAAATGTTCTGTTCTTGTTCTAACTGAGTATCCGTGCTAAATGTTCTGTTCTTGTTCTAACTGAGTATCCGTGCTAAACGTTCTGATTGTTCTAACTGAGTATCCGTGCTAAATGTTCTGTTCTTGTTCTAACTGAGTATCCGTGCTAAATGTTCTGTTCTTGTTCTAACTGAGTATCCGTGCTAAATGTTCTGTTCTTGTTCTAACTGAGTATCTGTGCTAAATGTTCTGTTCTTGTTCTAACTGAGTATCTGTGCTAAACGTTCTGTTCTTGTTCTGAGTATCCGTGCTAAATGTTCTGTTCTTGTTCTAACTGAGTATCCGTGCTAAATGTTCTGTTCTTGTTCTAACTGAGTATCCGTGCTAAATGTTCTGTTCTTGTTCTGAGTATCCGTGCTAAATGTTCTGTTCTTGTTCTAACTGAGTATCCGTGCTAAATGTTCTGTTCTTGTTCTAACTGAGTATCCGTGCTAAATGTTCTGTTCTTGTTCTGAGTATCCGTGCTAAATGTTCTGTTCTTGTTCTAACTGAGTATCCGTGCTAAATGTTCTGTTCTTGTTCTAACTGAGTATCTGTGCTAAATGTTCTGTTCTTGTTCTAACTGAGTATCCGTGCTAAACGTTCTGATTGTTCTAACTGAGTATCCGTGCTAAATGTTCTGTTCTTGTTCTAACTGAGTATCCGTGCTAAATGTTCTGATTGTTCTACATGTTGAATGTATTTTGGAGCCAGATGCTGGTATAATGTGCAGGTGGCTGCTGGAGCCATAAAAACATTGGTGATCTACTGGAGAACCTGCCGTTGCTCCCAGTAGTCCGGGTATAAATAGGCACTTTTGAATTGAGTCAGAACTTTTAGTATCCAGCCTCCTGCTAACATGCTAATGTGCTAACGTGTGTTAGCAGGCCAGCTGACGGTCCTGATCCAGCAGAGAGGAAGTGACAGCTGGTGACAGGAAGTGACCGTGCAGTGATGTCACACAGGTGCAGGAAGTGTAAAGGAAACCGTTTGTCGACTTCCTGTCTCATCAACCTTCAGACTAAGAGCGGTGCGGGGAGTAACTGAGCATGCTCACTAAAACGACTCAACCGAAGGGGGCGGGGCTTTCAGGTTCCGCTGACGGACTATTAAGGTAACCTGATGGAACACCTTTCGTCGGTCTGGTCAGGCTGTAACCATGGCAACAATAGAAGTCCACTCTCCGTCCCTGTGGAGAGGTCAAAGGTGAAGTGGGCGGGGCTACGGGCTCAGAACTCGACCTTGCAGGCGGGAAAGGTCTCCTCCTGCATGGCGACGGTGCTGTTGCTGCCCAGCACGGTGATCGACAGCTCCTTCTGCCGGTCGTGGGTCTCCTGGTACCACTCGTGCATAGCCAGCGAATCAAACGTTGGGATCAGAGTCACCTGAGGACAGGTCAGGAAAACGTACCAATCAGTGAACAGATCATAAGAAGGAGAAGCAAACAAACGGCACTGGGGTTTTCACGGACCTGGACCTCTGGCCAGCTGCTCTTCCCCTCCAGCAGAGCGTCCAGGATGCTCCTCATCGCCGCCTCCTTCACGGGACCGTCTCCGCTGATGATGTAATACGAGGAACGAAGGCGTCTGAAGAAGTCCAGGTCCACAGTGGAGGAGGCACAGCCGGATGGCAGGTAGGCCAGGTCCACGTAGACCGCAGAACCCTCAGAACCTGCAGAACCTGCAGAACCTGCAGAACCTGCAGCTTTGGAAGCTGGCAGGAAGTCAGAAGAACGAGATTAAAACAGGTTAACCCCACAAAGACCTAAACCTGAATAATCTTTATTAGCACAACGAAACGGCAAAATAACAACGAGCAGCAGGAACGGTCGCGTCAGCAGTTATGCTGCAGAGTTCCACGTTCGCCGGACAAGAACGAGCAACCGAAGGATGAATCCACTGCACCGTGTGAAGGCGGGAAGGAACAAGTACCCAAAATCAAAATGAGATTCAAAAGTTGGGCTGACAGGTGCATTACTGATGTCTCAGGAGACGGACATCAGGACACAACAAGTCCCATAAAATGATGGACGGATGGACGGATGCACACCAAACTCATGAAAAAACTCAAGATCAGGATCAGGGAGGCTTTCAGCCTACACGATTCATTTAAAAGATATTTGTTATTTAAATGTGCCACAAACAGTGACGTTTAATATCCAGCAGGTGGTTTTTGTTTTACATAAGAATAAACTGTAAAAACCACTACATCTGCTGCAAAATGTTTGTTGTTTTTCAGACGTCAGACGTGTTTTATTTGACGTTTCAAGAGCGAGAAATTTGCCACAAACCATAAAAAGACAGGATGTGTATCGGTTCATGGATGAGCTTCTATAGCATTGAGCTTCTTCGACCCGTCATGTGTTTTCATGCCTGCCTACCTGAGGATGAGGGTCTTGCAGGTCCAATTCTGGAGCCTCCCAGTGAATTTCGGGATGATGGCTTCGTGTCGAGGCTGGAGGTTATCTTCAGTGACCCCACGGAGATGCCGGCTTTGGTACTTCCAGAAGTCACCTTCTGCGTCGCACCTGTTGATTTCTTGGTCTTGGCAGCTGAACTCTTCAGGTTCTTGCTTGCCTCTGTGTCGGCCATGCAGGCTCCAGGCTGGGACGGTAAAGGGGGCAGATCCTTGACCGGGGCTGGCGGCGGGTCATGCCCTCCCCTGTGGGAGTAGTGTTGACTGGGATGATCTTGTGGATGACTGGGCAGGAAAAGGCTACTGGAATCATCATCGGAGTCCATATCTGCCGTGATGGACGGACAGTCGTCTGTACAGGGGGGGACGTCGGAGTCCGTGGCCGTCGGGAGGGAGTCGCTTACTGATGTGGGCGGAGTTTCCTGGCTGTAGGTTGAAGGGCCGTCGCCGCTGCTTTGATCCTGTGAGGAGTTGTTGATGTCAGAGGGGTCTGGCGAGTTGGCGGCGGCGAGGCCAGGGCTAACATGCTGCTGACAGTTCTCTGGCGTCCTGGGGTGCTGGAACTCACAAGGCGACACCAAGCAGAGATCGACATCATGTGGAACATCTGAGAGGAGTTCTGACATCCCGTGGATGTGTTCCTCTGGTCCATTTCCACAGCGCCCGTTATGGTTTGATCCCAGAGGTAAGGCCGTCACTGTGTTGGAGTCTGAGTCACCAACATGTCCGTTAGAGTAGACGCTGTCTCCCGTCGGTGCTTTGGGTGACACTGCAGTGGGTGGCTGCTCTAAAGAAACCGACAGAGATTCATCAACCTCTGTAGAGGGAGGAGAGCCGAGCTCCGCTGGCATGGAGGTCACGGTGGTGGAGGAGTCTTTGAAAGGACTGAGCGTCAAAAGACTGGACTGTTTTTGTTGAGAGGACGTGGAGTTTTCCAGACCTTCCCTCAAGTCATTCGTCCTAAAACCTCCTTGGACGTAATCCTCTAAGCCCAGACTGGATCCTCTCGTCCTAAGACTGCCGTCTTCACTTAAACCCTCAATAACGTCTTCACGGGACTGATGGAAGGCGGTATGTCCCTCACAGTTAGAGACCTGGTCCGTCTCAATACAGCGAAACTTCTCTGGACTCTCTACTGTCAAGGTCTGGTTCCCATTGGCCTTTGCTCCATCAGAATTCATGACTGCTGGGACATTTGAGTTCTGACCACTGTTCCCATTGTTGTCTTCCGATCGAAGTCTTTCAAATTCAGCCGTCATGTCCTCCGGTGTGGACACCTTGGAGCGATCTGCCTCCTTCTGTTTGTCCTGCTCTTTAGTAGCTGGTTTACCTTTTGTCACTTTATTCAGAGTGTCTTTCTTTGGAAGAGTCCCGTCTTTCTTTAGAGTCCCACCTTTGCCCAAAGCTTTCTTTACTTCTGTACTTGCTGTTGAAGCTCCACTTGTCGCTTTCTTCACCTCTTTAACAGCTGGCTTAGCGGTTTTCTTCTCCTCTGTTTTTAAATCCTTCTTGCTCTCTTTTTTTGGTTCAGGTTTGATGTCTTTCTTTGGTTTTGTACT
>NC_133799.1:324626-364246 GCF_043250625.1 Sebastes fasciatus
TAGATCATTGCATTCGAGTAACAGGACAAGGTGCCTACAGAACAAGAACAAATTAAATATGTAAAATTATACATGTAAATAATAATACATTTAATTAAGGGCTATAGGGCTGTATACCTGTAATTCATATTCTTCTGTTATGATAAGAAGTTTCAAAGCATTTTTGTTTTTCATGACTTTAAGGGCTTTTATGTAAGAAATAAACTCAGAATGAAACATTAAACCAGGTTTCACTTTCATATACTTGGGTTTGTGCAAATACATATTTCCAAGAATGAGAATGTTATTCAGCAGAAACTCATCTTTGTTATTGTCCATGACAAAACCATAAACACCATGAACACCATGAACACCATAAACACCATGAACACCATGAACACCATAAACACCATGAACACCATAAACACCATGAACACCATGAACACCATAAACACCATGAACACCATGAACACCATGAACACCATAAACACCATGAACACCATAAACACCATGAACACCATAAACACCATGAACACCATGAACACCATAAACACCATGAACACCATAAACACCATGAACACCATAAACACCATGAACACCATGAACACCATGAACACCATAAACACCATGAACACCATAAACACCATGAACACCATGAACACCATGAACACCATAAACACCATGAACACCATAAACACCATGAACACCATAAACACCATAAACACCATGAACACCATAAACACCATGAACACCATGAACACCATAAACACCATGAACACCATGAACACCATGAACACCATGAACACCATAAACACCATAAACACCATGAACACCATGAACACCATGAACACCATAAACACCATAAACACCATGAACACCATGAACACCATAAACACCATGAACACCATAAACACCATGAACACCATGAACACCATGAACACCATGAACACCATAAACACCATGAACACCATAAACACCATAAACACCATAAACACCATAAACACCATGAACACCATGAACACCATGAACACCATAAACACCATAAACACCATAAACACCATGAACACCATAAACACCATGAACACCATAAACACCATGAACACCATAAACACCATAAACACCATAAACACCATGAACACCATAAACACCATGAACACCATGAACACCATGAACACCATAAACACCATGAACACCATAAACACCATAAACACCATAAACACCATGAACACCATAAACACCATGAACACCATAAACACCATGAACACCATAAACACCATAAACACCATGAACACCATGAACACCATAAACACCATAAACACCATGAACACCATAAACACCATAAACACCATAAACACCATGAACACCATAAACACCATAAACACCATGAACACCATAAACACCATGAACACCATAAACACCATAAACACCATGAACACCATGAACACCATAAACACCATAAACACCATGAACACCATGAACAATGTCCTTCTGAGAGAAGTTCTCCACATGAGAACCTTTAGATAAGGTCAGTCATGTATATATATATATATATATATGTATATATATATATGTATATCATATATATATGAAGCCATAAAGCTCCAGAATACAATGAAACAATAAATGATCAGTAGTTTCAGTTTCATCACAAAATACACACTTATTGCTTTCAATTCAAAATCATTGTTGTAACAAATCACTGGATGGATATAGATCCATATATATAGATATAGATATATCTATCTATATCTATATAGATATAGCTATCTATAGATATAGATAGCTATATCTGTATAGATATATAATACACTCCGTTTAATATGTTAAAATGGATTTCTTTGCTTTGGGAGTTTTTGGGGTATTTTAGATATGTAGTTGGTAACATGTGAAGAGTTTCTTTCTGATAGATTTGTGACGTTGAGTTTCTGTCAGATACTCTACTGTACTATACTGTACTATAGTAGAGTATACTCTACTATAGTACAGTATACTCTACTATACTCTACTCTACTCTAGTATAGACTATACTCTACTCTACTAGTAGAGTATAGTCTCTACTCTACTCTAGTATAGTAGAGTAGAGTCTATACTCTACTCTACTATACTGTACTATACTATACTATAGTATACTCTACTATAGGGTATGAGATGTTATTAAACACATTTCTAATTGTTTTGTTTGGGATTTTGATTTCTCTAAAGTCTCTAAAGACTCTGAAGACTCTAAAGTCTCTGAAGACTCTAAAGTCTCTGAAGTCACTAAAGTCACTAAAGTCTCTAAAGTCTCTGAAGACTCTAAAGTCTCTAAAGTCTCTGAAGACTCTGAAGACTCTAAAGTCTCTAAAGTCTCTGAAGACTCTAAAGTCTCTAAAGTCTCTAAAGACTCTGAAGACTCTAAAGTCTCTGAAGTCACTAAAGTCACTAAAGTCTCTAAAGTCTCTGAAGACTCTAAAGTCTCTAAAGTCTCTGAAGACTCTGAAGACTCTAAAGTCTCTAAAGTCTCTGAAGACTCTAAAGTCTCTAAAGTCTCTGAAGACTCTAAAGTCTCTAAAGTCTCTGAAGACTCTAAAGTCTCTAAAGTCTCTGAAGACTCTAAAGTCTCTAAAGTCTCTGAAGACTCTAAAGTCTCTAAAGTCTCTAAAGTCTCTGAAGACTCTAAAGTCTCTTAAGACTCTAAAGTCTCGAGTCTCTAAAGTCTCTAAAGTCTCTAAAGTCTCTGAAGTCTCTAAAGTCTCTTAAGACTCTAAAGTCTCTAGAGTCTCTAAAGTCTCTAAAGTCTCTGAAGACTCTGAAGTCACTAAAGACTCTAAAGTCTCTGAAGACTCTGAAGACTCTAAAGACTCTAAAGTCTCTGAAGACTCTAAAGTCTCTGAAGTCTCTGAAGACTCTAAAGTCTCTAGAGTCTCTAAAGTCTCTAAAGTCTCTGAAGTCTCTGAAGACTCTGAAGACTCTGAAGACTCTGAAGACTCTAAAGTCTCTGAAGTCTCTGAAGACTCTAAAGTGAGTAGAGGCTGTGTGAGTAGAGGCTGTGTGAGTAGAGGTTGTGTGGGTAGAGGCTGTGTGGGTAGAGGCTGTGTGAGTAGAGGCTGTGTGAGTAGAGGCTGTGTGGGTAGAGGCTGTGTGGGTAGAGGCTGTGTGGGTAGAGGCTGTGTGAGTAGAGGCTGTGTGGGTAGAGGCTGTGTGAGTAGAGGCTGTGTGAGTAGAGGCTGTGTGAGTAGAGGCTGTGTGGGTAGAGGCTGTGTGAGTAGAGGCTGTGTGGGTAGAGGCTGTGTGAGTAGAGGCTGTGTGAGTAGAGGCTGTGTGGGTAGAGGCTGTGTGGGTAGAGGTTGTGTGAGTAGAGGCTGTGTGAGTAGAGGCTGTGTGGGTAGAGGCTGTGTGAGTAGAGGCTGTGTGGGTAGAGGCTGTGTGAGTAGAGGCTGTGTGAGTAGAGGTTGTGTGGGTAGAGGCTGTGTGGGTAGAGGCTGTGTGGGTAGAGGCTGTGTGAGTAGAGGCTGTGTGAGTAGAGGCTGTGTGGGTAGAGGCTGTGTGAGTAGAGGCTGTGTGAGTAGAGGCTGTGTGGGTAGAGGCTGTGTGAGTAGAGGCTGTGTGAGTAGAGGCTGTGTGGGTAGAGGCTGTGTGGGTAGAGGCTGTGTGAGTAGAGGCTGTGTGGGTCGAGGCTGTGTGAGTAGAGGCTGTGTGAGTAGAGGCTGTGTGGGTAGAGGCTGTGTGGGTCGAGGTGTGATGGAGGAGGATCTGTTAGCTGTTAGCTGTTAGCTGTTATCATCAGAACTCACCGGAGTTGATCTGCTGCAGCAGCTGGTCCAGAAGACCCGCAGTCCGCAGAGCTCCCACCACCACCAGAACAGAGTAGTCCGCCACCGAACCGGAGGAACCGGGGGAAGGACCAGAAGGACCAGAAGGACCAGAAGGACCGGGACCGCCGCCCAGCTGCTCCGCCATCATCATCATCATCTGCTGCTTCTTCTTCTTCTTGGTTGTTAAAGCAGCTTAGAGGAGCATCACCTCCTCCTGCTGGACTGGAGGGGAACAGGAGGAGCATCACCTCCTCCTGCTGGACTGGAGGGGAGCAGGAGGAGCATCACCTCCTCCTGCTGGACTGGAGGGGAACAGATCAATAATAATAATTATTATTAATACTAATAACAATAATAATAACTAACTAAAATAAAGTACTACTAATAACTAAGTTCTCTCCATTCTTCCTGTTGCCCTTTTAAGTATTTATTTATTTAGCGAATGCAAAGTCCTGGCCTCGGCCTCCTGGAGCCAGGCGGTGGCCTCCTGGAGCCAGGCGGTGGCCTCCTGGAGCCAGGCGGTGGCCTCCTGGAGCCAGGCCTCGGCCTCCTGGAGCCAGGCGGTGGCCTCCTGGAGCCAGGCCTCGGCCTCCTGGAGCCAGGCGGTGGCCTCCTGGAGCCAGGCCTCGGCCTCCTGGAGCCAGGCCTCGGCCTCCTGGAGCCAGGCGGTGGCCTCCTGGAGCCAGGCCTCGGCCTCCTGGAGCCAGGCGGTGGCCTCCTGGAGCCAGGAAGAAATTAGGCTTTTCTTTGGTGAATTTACATTTGTGAATGTGGAAATTCCTACAGTAGTGTGAGCCCGTGAACGCAGCAGCAGCGTCATCACGTGGTCCAACATGGCGGCCGGGCGCTGCGGGTTCTTCCTCCTGAAGAAGAAACGATTCTGCAAAATGACCCCGAAGACCGGAAACGCGTTCTGCGGCGAGCACGCGACCATGGTGAGTTCAGGGACCCGTGGTGAGTTCAGGGACCCGTGGTGAGTTCAGGGACCCGTGGTGCGTTCAGGGACCCGTGGTGCGTTCAGGGACCCGTGGTGAGTTCAGGGACCCGTGGTGCGTTCAGGGACCCGCGGTGAGTTCAGGGACCCGCGGTGCGTTCAGGGACCCGTGGTGCGTTCAGGGACCCGTGGTGCGTTCAGGGACCCGTGGTGCGTTCAGGGACCCGTGGTGCGTTCAGGGACCCGTGGTGCGTTCAGGGACCCGCGGTGAGTTCAGGGACCAGTGGTGAGTTCAGGGACCCGTGGTGCGTTCAGGGACCCGTGGTGAGTTCAGGGACACAGACAGCCTACTGCAGGAAGATCACCTGTTCATCAGACACACCGGCCGTTCTCCTCACCCAGAGAATTACACATCTATCATCAATAACTGCAGTTACACTTCCTGATGTATAATTATCATGTTTGATCACTGATCAATAATACATGAAGACACTACAAGTACTACCACTACTACCACTACTGCAGTACTACAAGTACTACAACTACTACCACTACTGCAGTACTACAAGTACTACAACTACTACCACTACTGCAGTACTACAAGTACTACAACTACTACCACTACTGCAGTACTACAAGTACTACAACTACTACCACTACTACAGTACTACAAGTACTACAACTACTACCACTACTGCAGTACTACAGTACTACAACTACTACAACTACTACCACTACTACAGTACTACAAGTACTACAACTACTACCACTACTACAGTACTACAAGTACTACAACTACTACCACTACTACAGTACTACAAGTACTACAACTACTACCACTACTACAGTACTACAACTACTACAACTACTACCACTACTACAGTACTACAAGTACTACAAGTACTACAAGTACTACAAGTACTACCACTACTGCAGTACTACAGTACTACAAGTACTACAACTACTACCACTACTGCAGTACTACAAGTACTACAACTACTACCACTACTGCAGTACTACAAGTACTACAACTACTACCACTACTGCAGTACTACAGTACTACAACTACTACAACTACTACCACTACTACAGTACTACAAGTACTACAAGTACTACAAGTACTACCACTACTGCAGTACTACAGTACTACAAGTACTACAACTACTACCACTACTACAGTACTACAAGTACTACAACTACTACCACTACTGCAGTACTACAAGTACTACAAGTACTACCACTACTGCAGTACTACAAGTACTACAACTACTACCACTACTGCAGTACTACAAGTACTACAACTACTACCACTACTGCAGTACTACAAGTACTACAAGTACTACCACTACTGCAGTACTACAACTACTACCACTACTGCAGTACTACAAGTACTACAACTACTACCACTACTACAGTACTACAAGTACTACAACTACTACCACTACTGCAGTACTACAAGTACTACAACTACTACCACTACTACAGTACTACAAGTACTACAACTACTACCAGTACTGCAGTACTACAAGTACTACAAGTACTACCACTACTGCAGTACTTCATGTACTCCTACTACTTCCTGCTGTTCAGTACTGAAGTTAACACCAGAGGTCTGTACTACGAAGTGAGTTCATCATCTCCAGGGTATCTTCATCATCTCCAGGGTATCTTCATCATCTCCAGGGTATCTTCATCATCTCCAGGGTATCTTCATCATCTCCAGGGTATCTTCATCATCTCAAGGGTATCTTCATCATCTCCAGGGTATCTTCATCATCTCAAGGGTATCTTCATCATCTCCAGGGTATCTTCATCATCTCAAGGGTATCTTCATCATCTCCAGGGTATCTTCATCATCTCCAGGGTATCTTCAGGGTATCTTCATCATCTCCAGGGTATCTTCATCATCTCAAGGGTATCTTCATCATCTCAAGGGTATCTTCATCATCTCAAGGGTATCTTCATCATCTCCAGGGTATCTTCAGGGTATCTTCATCATCTCCAGGGTATCTTCAGGGTATCTTCATCATCTCCAGGGTATCTTCATCATCTCCAGGGTATCTTCATCATCTTCAGGGTATCTTCATCATCTCCAGGGTATCTTCATCATCTCCAGGGTATCTCCAGGGTATCTTCATCATCTCCAGGGTATCTTCATCATCTCCAGGGTATCTTCATCATCTCCAGGGTATCTTCATCATACCAGGGTATCTTCATCATCTCCAGGGTATCTTCATCATCTCCAGGGTATCTTCATCATCTCCAGGGTATCTCCAGGGTATCTTCATCATCTCCAGGGTATCTTCATCATCTCCAGGGTATCTTCATCATCTCCAGGGTATCTTCATCATACCAGGGTATCTTCATCATCTCCAGGGTATCTTCATCATCTCCAGGGTATCTTCATCATCTCCAGAGTATCTTCATCATCTCCAGGGTATCTTCATCATCTCCAGGGTATCTTCATCATCTCCAGGGTATCTTCATCATCTCCAGGGTATCTTCATCATCTCCAGGGTATCTTCATCATCTCCAGGGTATCTTCATCATCTCCAGGGTATCTTCATCATCTCCAGAGTATCTTCATCATCTCCAGGGTATCTTCATCATCTCCAGGGTATCTTCATCATCTCCAGGGTATCTTCATCATACCAGGGTATCTTCATCATCTCCAGGGTATCTTCATCATCTCCAGAGTATCTTCATCATCTCCAGGGTATCTTCATCATCTCCAGGGTATCTTCTGGTTATCTGGCTTCACTAACCTAACAAACCAGATCTCACTAAACTGAACTATGAAGCTGGTTATCAACTCAGTAAGTCAACCCAGAGTTTCTCTGTCTGGTTATGAGCACGTTCACATCAACGAGGAGGTGTTTACAGCATCTGACCAATCACAGACACGGACAAGACTACTGACCAATCACAGACATGGACAAGACTACTGACCAATCACAGACACGAACAAGACTACTGACCAATCACAGACACGGACAAGACTACTGACCAATCACAGACACGAAAAAGACTACTGACCAATCACAGACACGAACAAGACTACTGACCAATCACAGACACGAACAAGACTACTGACCAATCACAGACATGAACAAGACTACTGACCAATCACAGACACGAACAAGACTACTGACCAATCACAGACACGAACAAGACTACTGACCAATCACAGACACGGACAAGACTACTGACCAATCACAGACACGAACAAGACTACTGACCAATCACAGACACGAACAAGACTACTGACCAATCACAGACACGAACAAGACTACTGACCAATCACAGACACGAACAAGACTACTGACCAATCACAGACACGAACAAGACTACTGACCAATCACAGACACGAACAAGACTACTGACCAATCACAGACACGAACAAGACTACTGACCAATCACAGACACGAACAAGACTACTGACCAATCACAGACACGAACAAGACTACTGACCAATCACAGACACGGACAAGACTACTGACCAATCACAGACACGAACAAGACTACTGACCAATCACAGACATGAACAAGACTACTGACCAATCACAGACACGAACAAGACTACTGACCAATCACAGACACGGACAAGACTACTGACCAATCACAGACACGAACAAGACTACTGACCAATCACAGACATGAACAAGACTACTGACAGACAGACAGGCACATTATACAAAGAGTAAACTATGTTAGACAGATATGAAGGAGTTGGCTCTGAGTCCAGACTAACAGCTGAAGCTGCTAAATGCAGGAAGAACAGATGACTAGATTACACTTCTTTTGACTCTGTGAGTATCAGGTGGCGTCTCTGAGTATTTAAACCTCCTTCCAGCGTCCTCCTCTCTGACGCTGTGAAACGGACTCAAGAGCAAGTCAAAATAAATAAATATAAAAATGATAATTCAAAGCGGTAAACACCCCCAGCATCCAGCCAGCTGTCCTTCCTCATCTGTCAGTTTAAACTGAGTTGTATTTAGTCTGGGTTATGACTGTAATGATATTATCATACATCACCGCACTGAGCTCTGATTGGTCAGTAGGCGATGAGTTGATCTCTGATCTGGAACATAACCTGCTCCGGAGCAGGTTGGCCGTTCAGCATCAGTTACCATGGAGATCTACCCCGGTAAGAAGTGAACCAGCTTCGTAGGACGGAAACCCAGAGTTAACCCTGAAGTTACCTCGATAACGCCACATCCTGCTTCGTAGTACAGACCTCTGCTGACGACAAGTGAGCTGTGATGTCATCACCCTTTTGGTTAATGGCTTCCTGTTTCCTGTTTCCTGTTTCCAGGAAGAAGGAAGCAGCAGGAGGATCGTGTGTCCTCTTGACCCCAAACAGTGAGTCAGCAAATCAATCACATTATTGATCTGATCATCCGTGACCTCACTGTGACCTCACGGTGACCTCACAGTGACTTCCTGTTTGTTTGACCTTTCAGCACCGTGAGTGAAGACAAGCTGGACAAACACCTGAAGAGATGCAACGCCAGAGACAAACCCAAACCTGTGAGTGTCCTCACCTCAACACCGTCAGTTCATCATAATGATGATGATGATGTCATTGTTATTATTATTATTATTAATAACATGTTTCAGTAGCAGGAGGAAGGACACGTAAGAGACGTGTGATAAATGTCTTTGACATAATGCAGGTTTATTATGTGGAGAACATAAACGCTGGATCAGCTGACAGAGAGACGCTCCAACAGGTAACATCTCCCCTGCTGAGGATTCACAACAACAACAATAATAACAACAATAATAACAATAATAATAATGATAATCCTGTTGTGTGTGTGTGTCAGGTGAGTCTGTGTGAGCGCAGCCGGGCCGAGTTACAATCTCTGTTGGACAAACTGAAGACAGCCGCCACTGGTGAGGTTCTACTGACGTTCTGAAATAATGTTGTTGTCAATGTTGTTGTCAATGTTGTTGTTGTTGTTGTAGGACTGCAGTGTGACGTGGAGGACAGTGTTCTGTCCCATCCAGTCCTCCAGGAGGAACTCAACAACCCAAAGAACGGAGACTCCGCCCACAAACACCTGAAGCAACAGGTACAAAAACAACCTGACCTGAAACCTCCATGAATGAAATGATAGTTGCTGTAGTAACTGAGCTTGAACTGAATCAAATGAAAACTAGTCCGACTAACCGAGATAAGCCTGGACCGGGCCCCCGGTGAACACACCTCTTTATCATTTCACCATTCTGTGCCTCCTTGTCTCCTCGTTTCCTCGCCTCCTCGTTTCCTTGTCTCCTCGTTTCCTCGTCTCCCCGTCTATTATTATATCAATAAGAATTCTAATTTGCTGTAATTCATGTTGTCATATCGATAGACAGGAGTGTGCTATGTTTAGGATAATACTCATCCATCCATCTTCTTCTTCTTCTCCGGGGTTGGGTCGAGGGGGCAGCAGGTTCAGGTCCTGGGGGTCCCTGTTGGTTGGTTTCAGGCGGTCTGTGCCTTCGGTGTTCCTCTCTCTCTATCTCACCTGTCAGGTGTGTCCAGTCCTCTCTCTTAGGTCACCTGGAGGCGCTGGGGCTCCTGGGAAGGGGGCGGTGCTTCGTGGAGTTTGGAGCAGGTCGGGGGAAACTGTCTCACTGGATCCATGAAGCCCTGAAGACCCGAGACCACCTGGAGACCTGCGATGACCTGCAGCTGCTGCTGGTGGAGCGCTGCAGCACCCGCTTCAAGGCAGGACAAACCTCATAACTCCAGACTCTTACAGCAGCAGTTACGTTTACAAACCAGCAGAGGGCGCCAAGATCCGGTTTAAACCCCAAACAGCTTTTATAGTTTTAACCTGTTGGAGTGAATCATTCATGTTTTATACTGCAAATCAGGTCTGACCGGTTCTGCTCTGCTCTGTCTGTTCTGTCTGTTCTGTCTGTTCTGTCTGCTCTGTCTGCTCTGTCTGTTCTGTTCTGTCTGCTCTGTTCTGCTCTGTCTGTTCTGTCTGTTCTGTCTGTTCTGTCTGCTCTGTCTGTTCTGTTCTGTCTGCTCTGTTCTGCTCTGTCTGTTCTGTCTGTTCTGTCTGTTCTGCTCTGTCTGCTCTGTCTGTTCTGTTCTGTCTGTTCTGTCTGCTCTGTTCCAGGTGGATGGGAAACATCAGGATATTGGAGTTCAGTTCGAGAGGCTGCAGGTCGACATTCAACATCTGGATTTAAGTAAGAAACGAACATCTGGAGACTCTGGTGGTTTAGTTCTGTTTGAGTTCTGGTTTGAGTGTTCTGACTCGGTGGTGTTTCCAGGTAAAGTCCAGCTGCTCAGACAGAAGAAGCTCCCGTTGGTTGGAGTTGGAAAACACCTGTGTGGAGCAGCGACAGGTGAGAGCAGTCCTGATCTCTGATTGGTTGAACACAGCAGTTCTCAGACTCAGCTGGTCTCTTCTCTCTCTGGTCTCAGATCTGGCTCTGCGCTGTCTGTTGGAAACACCAGGACCCAGAGAGCCGGCTGAACCGCCACGGAAACGCCTCAGAACCTCAGAACCAGCTGATCCAGAATCAGCTGATTCAGCAACACTGCCAGGCCCTGGTCCTGATCCAGGCCCTGGTCCTGACCCAGGCCCTGGTCCTGATCCAGACTCTGGTCCTGATCCAGACCCTGGTCCTGATCCAGACCCTGGTCCTGATCCAGACCCTGGTCCTGGTCCGGTGCTGGGCCTGGCAGTGGCGCTATGCTGCCACCATCGCTGTGAGTGGCGTCATTACGTCGGGCAGCAGTTCTTCCTGCAGCGAGGACTCGGAGCTGCAGAGTTCTCAGCTTTCTGTCGGATGTCCAGCTGGGCCACATGTGGACTCAGACCGACCAATCGGGACCGTCCATCTCAGGATCCGACCAATCAGAGAGGAGACGATGAAGAGCACGAACCGGTGGAGGAGACGGACGCTGTGAGCGGGTAAATATTTGACCTCTGACCCCGTCAGTGCAGAAGTTTAAACCACTTCATCAGTTTTTAAAATGACATGTGTCTGACGTGTTCCCGCCGTGTTCCCGGCTTGTTCCCGACGTGTTCCCGCCGTGTTCCCGGCGTGTTCCCGGCGTGTTCCCGACGTGTTCCCGGCTTGTTCCCGACGTGTTCCCGACGTGTTCCCGCCGTGTTCCCGGCGTGTTCCCGGCGTGTTCCCGGCGTGTTCCCGGCTTGTTCCCGACGTGTTCCCGCCGTGTTCCCGGCGTGTTCCCGGCTTGTTCCCGACGTGTTCCCGACGTGTTCCCGCCGTGTTCCCGGCGTGTTCCCGGCTTGTTCCCGACGTGTTCCCGCCGTGTTCCCGCCGTGTTCCCGACGTGTTCCCGGCTTGTTCCCGACGTGTTCCCGACGTGTTCCCGCCGTGTTCCCGGCTTGTTCCCGACGTGTTCCCGCCGTGTTCCCGGCGTGTTCCCGACGTGTTCCCGGCTTGTTCCCGACGTGTTCCCGACGTGTTCCCGCCGTGTTCCCGGCGTGTTCCCGGCGTGTTCCCGGCTTGTTCCCGACGTGTTCCCGCCGTGTTCCCGCCGTGTTCCCGGCGTGTTCCCGGCTTGTTCCCGACGTGTTCCCGACGTGTTCCCGCCGTGTTCCCGGCGTGTTCCCGGCTTGTTCCCGACGTGTTCCCGCCGTGTTCCCGCCGTGTTCCCGACGTGTTCCCGGCTTGTTCCCGACGTGTTCCCGACGTGTTCCCGCCGTGTTCCCGGCTTGTTCCCGACGTGTTCCCGCCGTGTTCCCGGCTTGTTCCCGACGTGTTCCCGCCGTGTTCCCGCCGTGTTCCCGCCGTGTTCCCGCCGTGTTCCCGGCTTGTTCCCGACGTGTTCCCGACGTGTTCCCGCCGTGTTCCCGCCGTGTTCCCGGCGTGTTCCCGGCGTGTTCCCGGCTTGTTCCCGACGTGTTCCCGGCGTGTTCCCGGCGTGTTCCCGGCTTGTTCCCGACGTGTTCCCGACGTGTTTCCGGCGTGTTCCCGGCGTGTTCCCGACGTGTTTCCGGCGTGTTCCCGACGTGTTTCCGGCGTGTTCCCGGCGTGTTCCCGGCGTGTTTCCGGCGTGTTCCCGACGTGTTTCCGGCGTGTTCCCGGCGTGTTCCCGGCGTGTTCCCGACGTGTTTCCGACGTGTTCCTGACGTGTTCCCGGCGTGTTCCCGACGTGTTCCCGACGTGTTCGCAACGTGTTCCTGACGTGTTCTTCTTCTCTCAGGTTTCTGTCGGCGGATGAACGCGAGCAGGTCGGTCGTCTCTGTAAACGTCTGATCGATGGCGGCAGACTCGACTTCCTGAAGACAAAAGGATTGGACAGCAAACTGATTCGTTACGTCAGTAGTCAGGTGACTCTGGAGAACGTCCTGCTGACCGCCGTCCCACCGTCTCTGTCCCCGAGGTCAAACTGAGACTCAGAGACTACAGACCACAGACCAACTACAGACCAACTACAGACCACTACAGACTGACTACAGACCACAGACCAACTACAGACCAACTACAGACCACTACAGACTGACTACAGACTACAGACCAACTACAGACCACTACAGACTGACTACAGACCACAGACCAACTACAGACCACTACAGACCACTACAGACTGACTAGACTGACCACAAACTGACCACAAACTGACCACAGACTGACTACAGACTGACTACAGACTGACCACAGACTGAATACAGATGATACAGAAATCACACATACTCAACGTGAGTTTCTACAAAAGTATTTTTATTTGGAGTTAAAATGTGTTGAAATGTTAAGTAAAGTTTCTATTAAAGCGTTTTCACTTGTTTCTGTTTCTGATTTAAACCTTCATTTCATAGCTTCATTTCATAGCTTCATAAAGAACACTGTTTGTGTTTCAGTCTGCAGAAATGAATAAATGATTTACAGTCTAAAATCACACGACACAAACAGGAAAACAAAAACACTACTGAAACATTCTGTTAGTGAAGTTTTATAAACTGTCAGCAGATTCCAGCCTCCAGAAACAGAAATATAAATGTGAATATATATATAAATACATAAATATATGAACGAGTCTTTGATGTGAATCTTTTTCTTCACTGGTTTTAAAACGTGTAGCTGAGCTCTGAAAAGAAAAAGCCCAGAAGAAGAAATGCAGAGCGACAGATTACTTTAGTTTGATGAGTCGTCGTTCGGCTCTGAAACAGAAACACATCAAATTATCACTTTCAATAAATACTTTTACTAAAAATATTACAACATATTTTTAGTAAAAGCCAACCAGGAGACAAACCTGCAGGAATTATTCCAGTGTGCCTAGAAGCACAAAGCAAAGCCGGTCTAACACTGGTCTATTATTCAACGGGCTTCATTTTATTCTTCATCTTCCGCCAAACTTTGCCTCGCTACTCGTCCCGCAGCGTTGCCAACACCTGTACAAAAAGTACATCAAAACGTGCGCAAGGATCGGGAATCGTGTGCTATGACCCGACTATAACCTATGACCTGAGATTCACGCAGCGGTTTCCGAAAAAAAAGTGTTTTTGCTCGATTGGAATGCATCGAAAATCGACGTGAAGACAGTTAAAAAACGCTCCTCTTTGAGGACATGATTAAAAGTTTAAACGGGTCACGAGTCTTGGGACTTTATTTTGCCAAATGGTCATTTTGATAGCTGGCACGGTTTTCATGAAATCGCAGTTTACGTTTTGTGACATTTTCAGACGGTTTCAGATGTTATAATGGGTGTGTGTTGCGTGTGTCGTTCAGGGCTAGAGCTCGTGATGTCAGAGCTAGTGGAGCACAGCTTAAAAATCTTTTGAAAATGATCCGAACAAATTGCTCCCTAGGCCACAACGTCCACTCCTCATACACAATTAATACATCAAAACGTAGGTATGTTTGTGCCGGTCGCAGTCATGTAGCTATGGAATCAGTCGGACTTACACATTTGGTGACACATGCCTGAACGTGAGAGCAACTCCAGGCTAGGCTCCCATAGAGGCCCATATTAAATTTCACAGAGAAACACACACACACACACACACACACACACACACACACACACACACACACTCTATTTACTGTATCACGTCATGTCAGTGAGCCAACATGCTCTAAACCAGGCTTCAATGGATCAGGGCCATAATTAATGTTATTGATTACACCTGTGATTAAAAGCCCCCAACTCTCATTGTATGATAACAGGAAACTAGGGATTCAACTACTTTTCAAAATAAAAGCCCTCAACTCTTACTATATGATAACAGGAAAGTAAACGGCCTTACGGCCCCCCAATCACCATGGCAACCAGTGATGGAATGATCGGGAATGGTGTGCTATGGCTTTTCTAAGAGATTCGCGTAGCAGCTCCTGAAAAAATCGCACGAAAGCGCGATTTGTTCGCTCCATAGGAATGAATGGCAAATTGACGTAAAGAGAGCTCAAAAACACTGGTCTTTAGGGCCATACAGACTCGCCATACTTTAACGTAGAAAAATGATTCAAAGTTTAAACGGGTCACGAGACTTGGGACTTCATTGGGCCTATCATCCCCCTTCTTCTAACCTCACTATGGTCCTCAGACCCCCCCCAGCACCAGGCACACTGGTCAAAATTTCTTGCGAAATTTTCTAGTTATTATTATTATTATTATTATTATTAGCATTAGCATTATTATTAGCATTAGCATTAGCATTATTATTCATGTTACATGTTATTATTACAAACTGAAGGGCTGGAGTTGTTTACCAGGCAGGGAGGCACTAATGAAAGATGCTATTCAGGTGCATTGTGGGAAACGTAGGATCCATTGTTTTTGGTCTAAAAGTCACGATATCGTAATCTGTGTTTCACAACGACGACGACGACGACGACGAAGAGACTCACTGGAGGAATGATTTAAGAACCTTGAAGTTAGAACATAATAATTATAAATAACTGACCTTTTACAATATGTTGGAGTTCGGCTGTAGACGTGTTAATCAGGTAAAATAGTGGTTCTTTGTGTATGATGTTAATTATGTTGGTTAATGTTGTAGTTATTGTTGTTAATCAGGTAAAATAGTGACAGCGTTAATAAACAGTGTTGATACTAACGGTTGACACAGTGCATGTTGAGCACAGCGTACGCTCTCTTTCTGGCTTCCTGGATGTAAAACTGCATGAACTCTCGTCCAAACATCTCTCTGTCCTCTTCATCGTCCTCAGTCTTCATCTCACTGCAGGGCAGCGTCACATCCAGGGTCAGAGGGTTGTCCCGGAAATTCACAAACCTGCTTCGACAGAAAGACAAAACGTGTTCAGTCTGAGAGACGACTGCTGGCTTTAACTGTGATGGACGGGACACGTCTCAAAGGTTACAGATGGTAATGTTATCTGATTCTGTGTTTGTGGACAGACAGACTGACCTGAGGTTGGACATGTCCTCCATCAGTGGGGGGATGTCTCTGAGTCTGTTGCAGCTGAGGACCAGCGTGTCCAGACTCTTCATCCTGCTGATGCTGTCTGGAAGTTTCTCCAGTTGGTTTCTCTGCAGCCACAGAGTGTGCAGCGTCTCCATCCTGAGGACGAACACCAACCAGTGTTTATTGGCTGATGGCAGAAGGGGGCAGGGCTCAGGGGATTCCTTTACTCACCTGTGTATGTCTTCAGGTAAGTGCTGCAGTTGGTTTCCTCCCATGTCGAGCCACTCGAGCGCCGGCAGTCCAACCACACAGTCCGGCACGCAGGTGAAGTCGTTCATGGACAGATCCAGGTGCTGCAGCTTCTTCAACTTCCTCAACTGAGGCTCAGAAAACAGACCTCAGATCAGCTGGATCAAGGTTGATCATGAATACAGGTCTACAGGACCTGGTTCAGGAAGTTGGCTTAGGTTTATATTCATTTCTGATTTGGAATTTGGTTTAGGTCTACAATCATACCTTATAGAAAAAAACGTTTGGTTTGTGTTCACACCTACTCTGGAACCTGACTGAGGTAGTGGTTTGTACCTGGTCTGGTAGCTGGTTCAGGTCCCGGTTCATGGCCAACTCCAGTCTCTCCAGACTCTCACAGCAGCTCAGCTCTTCAGGAACAAACTGGATACTGTTGTAGCTCAGCAGGAGCTCTCTGAGCTGAGTCAGCTTCCCTGAGACCAGAACCAGGACACAAAGGACTCGGCACATTGAGACAGAACTGTACTAGAGGACATGCAACAGGTCTACAACCCTCAAATCCACGTTACTGTAAGAATAAAATTATGTTTTTTTTATTTTCAGTAGAAGTGGGGGACATACTGACCGATCTGTTGGGGGATTTCGGTGACCCCATTGCGGGACAGATCGAGAACTAAAAGGTTCTGGAAGCTAGAGATGAAGTGAGGGATCTTCTGCAGTCCAGTCCGGTGAATCTGCCACTCCTGGACCTGACTGAGCTGGACCAGACAGCCCGGCAACAACTGGCAGAGGGAGAGAAAAATAAAGATATGACCACGAGAGAATCAACTGACAGTAGATATCACCAGGTAGCATCAAGTCCACCATTACAGTCCACTTCATTGGGGGTCGCTACCTTCCACTCCTCCTGTTCGATTCGGAGGATGAGTCGTCCATCTTCTGTCTGCAGCTTCTGCTTCAGCCGAGCCAGAACCGCCCGGTCCTCCCAAACACCAACACTCAGTCTGAACCAGGGACATGAACCACATGAAACAATACAGACCAGGACTCAGTCTGAACCAAGGACATGAACCACATGAAACAATACAGACCAGGACTCAGTCTGAACCAAGGACATGAACCACATGAAACAATACAGACCAGGACTCAGTCTGAACCAGGGACATGAACCACATGAAACAATACAGACCAGGACTCAGTCTGAACCAGGGACATGAACCACATGAAACAATACAGACCAGGACTCAGTCTGAACCAGGGACATGAAGGTCATGAGACATTAGATGTTGGGACTCACCACTGAAAGTGGAAGCAGAGCCATTTTGACTGAGTTTCCCAGCATCCTTCAGTCTTCACACCACATCTTTAATATTTAACAACCAGACCTGCGTCACCAGCATTATTGGTGCCCCGTGTGAGGCGTATTATTGTTTATTGTACAAAATTAAGATTCAGCATAATTTTTGGTCCAGACCAAAAGTCTTATCTAATTCCACTTATAAACTAGCCAAAAATATTGATGTTAATGTCTTATAAACAAGTGCAGTGCTGTGAGAATTGATTTTTTAAAATTCAGCTAAAGCAACTTGAGATTGGATTATTGATAACACTTTAAACCCTCATAGTGTTACTTTAAGAACTTGCTATTGCTGCTAGCCATTCAAGTTAAACCTATACTCTGTAGGGATTGTAAGAGTTTTGGTTCAGCATTCAGAAACCAGGTATTGAGTGTAACCTAGTCATTCAAGTGCTCCTTTAGTTAAGACCGGCCCTGTGCAACAACAGAGCTTGTACCTGGCTGTTACTGCTGTGCATTCCAGACGGAGTTGACGTGAACCACATAAAACAATACAGACTAGACGGAGGAGGCGGAGTCTGACCTGCCAGTGGCCCCGCACCTGGTCTTCCTCCTCGTGTGCTCCTCTTCCTCCTTCTGGACCCTCTTGATCCTCGTCTCCCACAGAGCTTTGATGGAGCTCACCGAGCCGCATGCCGCCACGCCCACCATGATGACCACTTCCTGTCAGCCGTGATGTCACAGCGCACAGGTGTACAGGTAGGATGACCTCTGACCTCTGACCTGCAGCCACTTCCTCCCTCTGAGCATCCTTTTTGGATAATTAACGGGTCAGGTTCGTAAGTGATGTAATATTATATTCATGTCGTAGTAGAGTAAATATTCAAGTATATTAATTTTAAGTTCTAAACATTTGTATCTCTACATACATTAAACCTTAACTGCTAGTAAGAAACAATAAAATAAAAAACATAAAATTGAATGGTTAAAGTTGTTCATTATTTTATATCAACATATTATCACAATACGTTCAGTTCAATTTGATTGTACATTTATTTATTTAAATTTAAGGATAAACTCTTTTTAATGTTTTGATGAAGTACATGCAGTACTCTGATGTTTTACTTCTATCTGACTTCCTGTTCAGATCTCTGACTTTAAATAGTTTATAACTTATTTTTAGTTTGTTCTATTTTCACCTGATTCTGAGTTCAACAGCTGAACACACAGTTCTAAAGTATCTGTAAAGCTCCTACAGCAGTACTGCTGCAGTACTGCTGAGTAATGTGGTAGTCTCTGTGTAGTACAGTAGTAGTATTGTCGGTAGTATTGTGCCTGTTCTCACCTTGTGTGAGCGCAGCAGCCGTCCTCCATGCTGCGTCTCTTCAGCTGAAATCTGACCTCAGATCTGCAGGATAATTTTAGCCTCCAGGTCACATGACCCCACTGACACAATACGCAGTCACATGACACAATACGCAGTCACATGACACAATACGCAGTCATACATCAATACATGTTTATCTGTTTAATAATGATTTATTTGAAGTATTTAAAAACACTTCCTGTATCTGTGACCTCATGACCTCCTGCTGTGACATCACAAAGCTGGGGTCTTGGTGACTTGGGGTCTTGGGTTATGAAGGATGCTCAGTGTAACTAGAGCTGCGTTTCTATTGGCTCAGTTTCGGCGAGTGCAGATCAGATTTTAGGGGCCAGGTGTTGTGACGCGTTGATGCGTGACCTCTCCTCGTCCGTGAAGCTCCCTCTGGAAATATAAACGGCTCATTCTACCCCAAAGGAAACAACGATCTACGGGACGAACAAAAACAGGATTGAAAGACCGAGTTGCAGAACATAAAAGCGTCATCCGTACAAGGAATGTTGATTATGATGTGGCATTACATGATGAGCAAACAGGACACACTGGAAGACAAAGTGTTAGAACATCGGAGGAGGCGAGACGACTCCAACCAGAGACATTCTGGATACCGCGGCCTCAACGATGACATCGACTCTCATCCTGTTCTGTGAATTATCACTTCAGCAACAATATAAAACATGTATTTTATTATAATGAACGATTGAAGGTGATTCGTTGATCATTTTTAGTTTGTAGCCATGAACAGAAATATTTATGAAATATCACTTCAGGGAGTAGGGATGCACCGATACCACTTTGTTCAGACTGAGTACAAGTACTTACATTTGGGTACTCTCCGATACCGAGTACCGTACGAGTACCGATACGAGTACCGATACGAGTACCGTACGAGTACCGATACGAGTACCGTACGAGTACCGATACGAGTACCGATACGAGTACCGTACGAGTACCGATACGAGTACCGTACGAGTACCGATACGAGTACCGATACGAGTACCGTACGAGTACCGATACGAGTACCGTACGAGTACCGATACGAGTACCGATACGAGTACCGTACGAGTACCGATACGAGTACCGTACGAGTACTTCTCTGTGCCTAAAGACCCTCGTTAACAGCCAGCTGGAGGGTGTGAGCGACACACGGCAGGCTGGGGAGTCCCGCATACGAGGCGGTGCGCCGCCACCGGCTCTAGGTCGGCTTGGAAAGGCTCGAGGTGCAGATGCTTCCCGGGGCGGACTGTCATCAGTGCGTCCCAACCGCGTCGTGCCCCCGGAGCGGGGCTCGGCCCACGTAAAAGGTGCCAGGGGACTGTGGCAATGTCGGCAACCCACCCGACCCGTCTTGAAACACGGACCCAGGAGTCTAACGCACGCGCGAGTCAGAGGGTGCAAGCAAAACCCCGTGGCGCAATGAAAGTGAGGGCCGGCCCAGCGGGGTCGGGCGCACCACCGGCCCGTCTCCCCAGCACCGCCGGGGAGGTGGAGCGTGAGGACCCGAAAGATGGTGACGAGAGGTTAACGTCACGCTGCCGTGAAGTGGTATCGGTGCTGTTGTATCGGAGCTTTTTTGCGAATACGAGTACATGAGCACAGTATTGGACCCGATACCCGATACCGGTACCGGTATCGGGTACCGGTGCATCCCGACCAGGAACAATATAAAACATGTATTTTATTATAATGAACTATTGAAGGGTGAAATCATTTTGTAGATAATGTGTTTATAGACGATCCACCTTGACGTAGTCGTCACATTAATATCATATTTATCTTCCGCTCATCTCTTTTCCTCCTCTCTACTGATGATGATGTCACTTCCTGGTTTTTCGACCAATAGGCTTGCACGCTGATGGAGAAGCGCCTCCCACTCCTCTGATAGGTGTGAGAGCTGCTGCTGAACGCTGACAGCCCCGATGATGAAGACGTCGGTCATTTTAAACAAAGTCCGATATCAGAGGACAAAACGACCCGAGTGACCCGGTCCAGTTTGTGCACTTCAGCTTTATTCACCAAGTTTAACCATTTCAGATCCACACGCTCCCAAGAATACAAAAAGCTACGTTAGTTTATTACACTTTGAGTCTGTCGCTAAAAACAAAAACACACGAGGAGTAACAGACGACCAACACCAGGAGCCCGTTACCCAGCAGCCACCGGGACAGAGAGGAAGGTCCTGATCCGGGATCACTTCCATATCTACAAACATTAGAGAGAGGTTCTGGAACAGGTTCAGTACATAGGAACAGACGGGTCAGACCACGAGGATCAGGTCTACAGGTAGACCTCTACCAGAGCAGCAGGAACCAGAACTCAGCATAGGAACAGACGGGTCAGACCACGAGGATCAGGTCTACAGGTAGACCTCTACCAGAGCAGCAGGAACCAGAACTCAGCATAGGAAAAGACGGGTCAGACCACCAGGATCAGGTCTACAGGTAGACCTCTACCAGAGCAGCAGGAACCAGAACTCAGCATAGGAAAAGACGGGTCAGACCACCAGGATCAGGTCTACAGGTAGACCTCTACCAGAGCAGCAGGAACCAGAACTCAGCATAGGAAAAGACGGGTCAGACCACCAGGATCAGGTCTACAGGTAGACCTCTACCAGAGCAGCAGGAACCAGAACTCAGCATAGGAAAAGACGGGTCAGACCACCAGGATCAGGTCTACAGGTAGACCTCTACCAGACCAGCAGGAACCAGAACTCAGATTATTTACACTTCAGTTTGATATCTGTCAGTTTTTATCACAACGAGACTGTGCAGAGGACAGACAAGGGACTGGTTCTGATCCAGTACAGAGACCAGGTGGAGCAACTGGTTCTGATCCAGTAAAGAGACCAGGTGGAGGAACTGGTTCTGATCCAGTACAGAGATCAGATAGAGGAACTGGTTCTGATCCAGTACAGAGATCAGATAGAGGAACTGGTTCTGATCCAGTACAGAGATCAGATAGAGGAACTGGTTCTGATCCAGTACAGAGAGGGAGACACTGTGTTCTTGTCTTCTTATTGAATATTTAGATAATGATAATAACCTAGAGTTGATTTCTGGTGTAAACGAGGCCTCAAACAAACAATCGGATCAGAACCAGAATCATGATTTCATTCATCTCTGAACCAAGCTCCGTCAATCACATTTGGTCACATGACCCCCCACCTGACAGACACCAGGTGTGCTGGCTCCGCCCCCCTTAGACAGGTTAGAACCAGGTGTGCTGGCTCTGCCCACCTCAGACAGGTTAGAACCAGGTGTGCTGGCTCCGCCCACCTCAGACAGGTTAGAACCAGGTGTGCTGGCTCCGCCCCCCTTAGACGGGTTAAAATCAGGTGTGCTGGCTCCGCCCACCTCAGACAGGTTAGAATCAGGTGTGCTGGCTCTGCCCACCTCAGACAGGTTAGAACCAGGTGTGCTGGCTCCGCCCCCCTTAGACGGGTTAAAACCAGGTGTGCTGGCTCCGCCCACCTCAGACAGGTTAGAACCAGGTGTGCTGGCTCCGCCCCCCTTAGACGGGTTAAAATCAGGTGTGCTGGCTCCGCCCACCTCAGACAGGTTAGAATCAGGTGTGCTGGCTCTGCCCACCTCAGACAGGTTAGAACCAGGTGTGCTGGCTCCGCCCCCCTTAGACGGGTTAAAATCAGGTGTGCTGGCTCCGCCCACCTCAGACAGGTTAGAATCAGGTGTGCTGGCTCTGCCCACCTCAGACAGGTTAGAACCAGGTGTGCTGGCTCTGCCCACCTCAGACAGGTTAGAACCAGGTGTGCTGGCTCCGCCCCCCTTAGACGGGTTAAAATCAGGTGTGCTGGCTCCGCCCACCTCAGACAGGTTAGAATCAGGTGTGCTGGCTCTGCCCACCTCAGACAGGTTAGAACCAGGTGTGCTGGCTCCGCCCCCCTTAGACGGGTTAAAACCAGGTGTGCTGGCTCCGCCCACCTCAGACGGGTTAGAACCAGGTGTGAATCCAGGTGATCAGACTGCAGCTACTAAATAATATTTAAAAGATATTGAAGGTCCGACAGGAACCGGTTAGATCAGATTCTGATTCCGGATTCCTGATTCCGGTTCTACTGGATCTTGTTCTACTGGATCTGGTTCTACTGGATCATGGTTCTACTGGATCTGGTTCTACTGGATCATGGTTCTACTGGGTCTGGTTCTACTGGGTCTGGTTCTACAGAGAATGTTTCCTCATAGAACATATGGAGCGTTTCAATGTTTTCAATGTTTCAGTTTAATAACTACAAACTGTTAAATGTGGAACAGGATCTGATCTCAGACCAGCTGCTGGTTCTTGATCCACGTCCAGGTTCAGAAGAACTCAAATGTTAAGCTTACAAAACCTGGATCTGGATCGAAGTTGGATGACCAACCAGGACACACACACAGAAAACAAAAGGGACACTAAAAGTCCACCAGTTCCCTGGTCGACTAGTTCACCAGTTCCCTGGTCGACTGGTTCACCAGTTCCCTGGTCGACTGGTTCACCAGTTCACTGATTGACTGGTTCACCAGTTCATTGGTTGACTGGTTCACCAGTTCCCTGATTGACTAGTTCACCAGTTCCCTGATTGACTAGTTCACCAGTTCCCTGATTGACTAGTTCACCAGTTCCCTGATCGACTAGTTCACCAGTTCCCTGGTCGACTGGTTCACCAGTTCATTGGTTGACTGGTTCACCAGTTCACTGATTGACTAGTTCACCAGTTCCCTGATTGACTAGTTCACCAGTTCCCTGGTCGACTGGTTCACCAGTTCACTGATTGACTGGTTCACCAGTTCATTGGTTGACTAGTTCACCAGTTCCCTGATTGACTAGTTCACCAGTTCCCTGGTCGACTGGTTCACCAGTTCACTGATTGACTGGTTCACCAGTTCATTGGTTGACTGGTTCACCAGTTCACTGATTGACTAGTTCACCAGTTCCCTGGTCGACTGGTTCACCAGTTCACTGATTGACTGGTTCACCAGTTCACTGGTTGACTAGTTCACCAGTTCACTGGTTGACTGGTTCACCAGTTCACTGATTGACTGGTTCACCAGTTCATTGGTTGACTGGTTCACCAGTTCATTGGTTGACTGGTTCACCAGTTCACTAGTTGACTAGTTCACCAGTTCATTGGTTGACTGGTTTACCAGGTCACTGGTTTACCAGTTCCCTGGTCTCCTGGATGTGAACCGGTCTTGGTGCCGGTCATCATCAGTAATAAAAACATGATTTGTGATTAATTAACTGAAACATTAAGAACAAACTGACGACCTTTAACCTTTAACCTTTGAGTGTGTGTGTGTCTGGTCGTCATGGAAACAACATGATTGACAGGCTGACCCCTCCTCCTCCCGGCGCCTCGCTCCAAGGCAACAAGGAAACAACAGTGAGTGAATGCGAAGGCCTCGACCGGGAAGACGAAGCAATGGCGGCGGGAGGAGAAATAGAGGTCCTCCCCGGGGCTGATGGGAAAAAGTTCTCTGTCTCTGTTTACTTGAGGTCCAGAACCATGCTGGCTGGGTTCTCCAGGTAATCCCTCCACAGGTTGGAGAACCGACACATGGTGGCTCCGTCGATGACGCGATGATCCGCCGACCAGCTGACGTTCATGATGTGAGCTCGGACCACCTGACCGCCGGCGTCGAACCGAGGAAGAACCTGATGGAGAACAAAAAACACAAGATGTCTTCTCTCGTTTCTTTTAGATTCTGGTTGTTAGTTTCCGAACCCCTTCCAATGAACTGCCGTCTTAACGTGGTGGGGGCGTCTGTGAGCCCCGGAGACCCTGGGGGCTGGGTGGTCCAGGAGGATGGGGGGTCCGGGGCTCTAGCTCCTGGTCGGGTCTCCTGAAAGTTTACTCACTCAGATGTATTTTTGTTGCTCTGTTCTGTCGATCTGCAATTTATTCTATTACTTAAACTAATAGTGGTGGACCACCAGGCTCTGGATCGGGACCAGGCTCTGGATCAGGACCAGGACCAGGCTCTGGATCAGGACCAGGCTCTGGTTCGGGACCAGGCTCTGGATCAGGACCTCTGCTTTGGTTTTTCATTGTCCTTGCTTCCACTTTATTTATGTTGCTATATCAGATTCATGTTGCCGCCCTGCCAGGAGACGCAGATCACTAACAACCGATCGATGCTGACCGACTCCTCCCCGTCGCCATGACAACTGCACATTCAGATAGAAACAGGACTCACGTTGTTTTGGGACCCACCTGGATTTTTCCCAGCGCTCCGATGGCAACTTCAGGAGGAAGAATGACCGGTTTGGTGTACGTCCCTCCGATCTGATTAAACCAAAAACAGGAAACAGATTCATGTCAGTCGGATCTGAAGCAGGTTCAGGTTCAGGTTCAGGTTCAGGTTCAGGTTCAGGTTCAGGTTCAGGTTCTGGTGTGTTGCTGTTGTTGAACTCACTGATCCGATGTTGGACAGGGTGAAGGTTCCCCCGCTAAGCTCGTTGGTTCCCAGCTGACCTGCAGCTCCGAGCACCTGCAGACGGTTCAGCTCCTGAGCGATCTGGAAGATGCTGAGCAGCTGGACGTTCTTCACGCTGGGAACCAGCAGACCCTGCATGGTGTCCATCGCCAGGCCCACGTTATGGGACGCCTGCAGACCAGAGACACACCCGTCAACAACAACAACAACAACAACATGTCCACACATCTGCAGCAGCGTCTCTCAAAGCGTCTCCTGGGAGACGACAGACTGATCTTGTCTCTGATGACGTCCCATCGTGATGTTTGTTATCTAAATACTAGAGATGCATATACCAGATACCCGATACCAGTATCGGGTATCTGGTCCGATACTGTGCTCATGTACTCGTACTCGCAAAACGGCTCCGATAACACTTTACGGCAGCGTGACGTTCTCGTCACCGTCTTTTGGGTCCTCACGCTCCACCTCCCCCACAGTGCGGGCGAGACGGGCCGGTGGTGCGCCCGACCCCGCTGGGCCGGGATCCCACCTCAGCTGGCGCCGGCCCTCACTTTCATTGCACCATGGGGTTTTGTTTGCACCCTCTGACTCGCACATGCGTTAGACTCCTTGGTCCGTGTTTCAAGACGGGTTGGGTGGGTTGCTGACATCGCCGCAGACCCCTGGAGCCTTTTATGTGGGCCGAGCCCCGCCCTGGGGACACGATGCGGTCGGGGCGCACTGAGGACGGTCCGCCCCGGTGACACTTTGTCCACGGCCCCGGGAAGCACCTTCGCCCCGAGCCTTTCCAAGCCGACCTAGAGCCGGTGGCGGTGCACCGCCTCGTATGCGGGACTCCCCAGCCTGCCGTGTGTCGCTCACACCCTCCAGCTGGCTGTTAACGAGGTCTGAATAAAGTGGTATCGGTGCATCCCTACTCTAATTTAAACATCCTGATACAGATTCCTGAATCTATTTGTGAATCAATGGACCACTTACTAACTTTCTACAGAGCTTTCAACCATCCTCAGTGGACGGAGGAGCTCAGTTGTCATGGAGACGACTATAACGACCCCTAACCTGACATAGATAAGACGTGCTGAAGAATAGGAGGTGCTGACCTTGTAGGTGATGTTCTGGCAGCCTTCGTCCACGGAGGCGTTCAGGATTGGGAAGTGGAGGAGGCTGAGGGAGGCAGCCTGGACCAATGAGAGCGCAGCATTAATATCATCACTCAACGTTCAACCAATCAGCATCAACGTGAGCGGCGGTACCTTGATGAAGAAAGGCATGTAGCTCAGTTTGACCCCTCGACCTTCAGACATGGATCTGAGTTCAGCTCTCAGAGACACCAGGCGGCTCAGGTCCACCTCGTCACAGTACCCGAAGTGAGGGATCTTCAGCGCCGCCGTCATCGTCTTCACCATCGCTCTGTGGAAACCTGGAGGACAAACACAGACCTGAACCTGGAGTCTACTGGGTACAGGTGTGTTCAGAACACAGACCTGGACCTGGAGTCTACTGGATACAGGTGTGTTCAGACACCAGAGGTGACCCTCCTGTTAAACCCTCTGGACTAGACCACTGATCCTGTTACCATGATAAATGTGGACCGGTCTCTGACCTTTGAGGGGCTCGGTGACGTCCTTGCCGGTGAAGACAGGTTTGGGGGTGGTGGGTTCAGGTTTGATGGCTGCCGTAGTGCTCACAGGCCTGGCAGCAGCAGCAGCGGCAGCGGCACCGGCAGCGGCAGGGGGGGGGGCCGGAGTCTGGATCTCCTGGAACAGGGTCGGAGGTATGATGGCTCCGGTCTGCTTCGCCAGGAAGTTCAGGATGTCCTCCTTCAGGATCCGTCCGTCTCTCCCCGTCCCCACCACCTCACTGAGCTTAATCTGAGACAGACCAGTCAAACCAGTCACAGGTTAAACTGGGGACAGACTGGGGACAGACTGGAGACAGACTGGGAACAGACTGGAGACAGACTGGGAACAGACTGGAGACAGACTGGGGGACAGACTGGAGAAAGACTGGAGACAGACTGGGGACAGACTGGGGACAGACTGGAGACAGACTGGGGGACAGACTGGAGACAGACTGGAGACAGACTGGGGGACAGACTGGAGACAGACTGGGGGACAGACTGGGGGACAGACTGGGGGACAGACTGGAGACAGACTGGAGACAGACTGGGGGACAGACTGGAGACAGACTGGAGACAGACTGGGGGACAGACTTACGTTGTTCTCCATGGCGAGGCGCCTGACGGCGGGCGTGGCCTGGGTCTTGTGTCCTTTGATCTCCTGGTGGGTGTGTTCTTCTCGAGCCATGGCGGGCGTCTCCACCACGTCCTCCTCCTGGATCACCTCTGATCAAAGACAAGGTTTGAGTCTGAACCAGAACAACAGGAGACACCGAGGACCTGGTTCCAGACTAACGTCAGGTGTCGCGTCTCACCTGAACTGGACTCTGTCTCGATGTCCACCAGTGGTTTTCCCACTAAGGCGGTGGCGTCCACGTCGTAGTAGAGTCTCTTGATGACTCCGTCGTAGCGGCTGGTGATGGTGACGGACGCCTTATCGCTCTGGACCTCACAGATACTGTCGAACTGGGACACCTTATCGCCCTCCTTCACGTACCTGAGAGACAATCAGATCCACTAAGAGACAAAGACCATCTGCTAGACTCTGTTCCACAAAGTACCTGAGAGACAATCAATTCATATAGTCTCAGGACTCATGTGGTCTCAGTACGTACCATTCCTTCACCGTCACCTCCATGATTCCCTCTCCGATGTCAGACAGTTTGAACTGGACGATTGGTCCTCGAGTCACTGCAGGAGAGAACACATCAACGACATCATCACAACGACATCACAACGACGTCATCACAACATCACAACGACATCATCACAACGTCATCAACGACATCATCAAAACGTCATCAACAACATCACAACGACATCATCACAACGACATCAACGACATCATCAAAATGTCATCAACGACATCACAACGACATCACAACGACATCATCACGTCATCAACGACATCATCACAACGACATCATCAAAACGTCATCAACGACATCACAACGACATCATCACAACGACATCACAACGACATCATCACAACGTCATCAACGACATCACAACGACATCACAACGTCATCACATCATCAACGTCATCATCACAACGTCATCACATCATCAACGACATCATCACAACGTCATCAACGACATCATCAAAACGTCATCAACGACATCACAACGACATCACAACGTCATCACATCATCAACGTCATCATCACAACGTCATCACATCATCAACGTCATCATCACAACGTCATCACATCATCAACGACATCATCACAACGTCATCAACGACATCATCAAAACGTCATCAACGACATCACAACGACATCACAACGTCATCACATCATCAACGTCATCATCACAACGACATCACGACGTCATCAACGACATCATCAACGACATCATCACAACGTCATCAACGACATCATCAAAACGTCATCAACGACATCATCACGTCATCAACGACATCATCACAACGTCATCAACGACATCACAACGACATCATCACAACGTCATCACATCATCAACGACATCATCACAACGTCATCAACGACATCACAACGACATCACAACGTCATCACATCATCAACGACATCATCACAACGTCATCAAAACGTCATCAACGACATCACAACGACATCACAACGTCATCACATCATCAACGTCATCATCACAACGACATCACGACGTCATCAACGACATCATCAACGACATCGTCACAACGACATCATCATTTGGTCTGAAGGACTCCTGTGATCTGAGACCTGATTATTGAACCTGTATCTCTTGAACTGTGTAATGAACCAGGAAGAAGTCCATCGGCAGTAACCAGGAGCCAGCCCACTTTAGTCTGGCAGGTCGCCACGGTAACTTCCAGGATGTGTAACAGTAGAAAGCAGTGAATAAAGAGTTTGTTGTGTGGAGGACTGGAAGACTAGACACATTCCTGAAACTGGATCGACCAGATCTGAACGGACTCTGAATGATTCACTGATTATAAGTTCACACTACTAAATAATCTACTAAACTTCTAAAGAACCAGACAGAGGTTCTGTGTGTAGACTTTGGTCCCTGCTGGAGTCAGGACTTTGGGTTCTGGTAATGTCAGGACGTTGATCCCTGCTGGAGTCTGGTAATGTCAGGACTTTGATCCCTGCTGGTCTGGACTTACCGGTGGTGGTGTACAGCGTCCTGCTGCTGAACATCTGGAGGTTTCGGTCACATCTGAAGGTGAGCGGCTGCACAGTTCTGTCAGATCTGAAGTTCTGCAGCCGGAAACATCGACGACGGTACTGCTGACTCAGCTGACAGGAAGAGAACCAGACAGGTACAAAGATCACCTGGACTGTTCAACAACAGACAGTACGGGACAGGTAGAGTCCTCAAAGACGGGTCTGTGGTCTACCCGTCGTTGAGGACTCTACCCGTCTGTGTGGACTCTACCCCTCGTTGATGACTCTACGCGTCGTTGAGGACTCTACCCGTCGTTGAGGACTCTACCCGTCTGTGAGGACTCTACCCGTCTGTGAGGACTCTACCCGTCGTTGAGGACTCTACCCGTCTGTGTGGACTCTACCCGTCGTTGAGGACTCTACCCGTCTGTGAGGACTCTACCCGTCTGTGAGGACTCTACCCGTCGTTGAGGACTCTACCCGTCTGTGTGGACTCTACCCGTCTGTGAGGACTCTACCCGTCTGTGAGGACTCTACCCGTCGTTGAGGACTCTACCCGTCTGTGTGGACTCTACCCGTCGTTGAGGACTCTACCCGTCTGTGTGGACTCTACCCGTCGTTGAGGACTCTACCCGTCTGTGAGGACTCTACCCGTCTGTGTGGACTCTACCCGTCGTTGAGGACTCTACCCGTCGTTGAGGACTCTACCCGTCTGTGAGGACTCTACCCGTCTGTGAGGACTCTACCCGTCGTTGAGGACTCTACCCGTCGTTGAGGACTCTACCCGTCTGTGAGGACTCTACCCGTCTGTGAGGACTCTACCCGTCTGTGAGGACTCTACCCGTCGTTGAGGACTCTACCCGTCGTTGAGGACTCTACCCGTCGTTGAGGACTCTACCCGTCTGTGTGGACTCTACCCCTCGTTGATGACTCTACGCGTCGTTGAGGACTCTACCCGTCGTTGAGGACTCTACCCGTCTGTGAGGACTCTACCCGTCTGTGAGGACTCTACCCGTCGTTGAGGACTCTACCCGTCTGTGTGGACTCTACCCGTCGTTGAGGACTCTACCCGTCTGTGAGGACTCTACCCGTCTGTGAGGACTCTACCCGTCGTTGAGGACTCTACCCGTCTGTGTGGACTCTACCCGTCTGTGAGGACTCTACCCGTCTGTGAGGACTCTACCCGTCGTTGAGGACTCTACCCGTCTGTGTGGACTCTACCCGTCGTTGAGGACTCTACCCGTCTGTGTGGACTCTACCCGTCGTTGAGGACTCTACCCGTCTGTGAGGACTCTACCCGTCGTTGAGGACTCTACCCGTCTGTGTGGACTCTACCCCTCGTTGAGGACTCTACCCGTCGTTGAGGACTCTACCCGTCTGTGAGGACTCTACCCGTCTGTGAGGACTCTACCCGTCTGTGTGGACTCTACCCGTCGTTGAGGACTCTACCCGTCGTTGAGGACTCTACCCGTCTGTGAGGACTCTACCCGTCTGTGAGGACTCTACCCGTCTGTGAGGACTCTACCCGTCGTTGAGGACTCTACCCGTCGTTGAGGACTCTACCCGTCTGTGAGGACTCTACCCGTCTGTGTGGACTCTACCCGTCGTTGAGGACTCTACCCGTCGTTGAGGACTCTACCCGTCTGTGAGGACTCTACCCGTCGTTGAGGACTCTACCCGTCTGTGAGGACTCTACCCGTCGTTGAGGACTCTGTAGAGCTTTGAGTGGTCAGAAGACTAGAAAAGCGCTGTATAAGTCCATTTATCTTGTACTTTGATACTTTAAATACATTTTGCTGATAATACTTTTTAAATGTTACTAAAGTCAAATAAATCTTTTTTACGGCAGATATCTATATCTATATCTATAGATATAGATATAGATATAGATATAGATAAATATAGTTCTTTATACTCCATAAAGGAGCTGAACACTTCCTCCTAACAGCTGTTAGCCTGTTAGCCTGTTAGCATGTGTGAGCCAGCAGCTGGTTCACCTGCAGGATGCTACCTGCAGACTGAAGCTGCATGATAAACACACCAGTTAGCAGTCAGCCGGTAACACTGTCTCTGTTTTCATTTCATTCTGTTGCTTTATTAGCATCAGAGTTAGCATCACTGCTAACAGGCTGACCGGGTGACGGAGTGATGACGTCACTGGAGGTTAGCAGCAGAACCAAACAGAGAGCAGAGCAGCAGAGCCCAGAGAGGCTCAGAGAGGCTCAGAGAGGCTCAGAGAGGCTGTTAGCAGAGAGAGCTGTGGAGTTTCTCACCAGCTGTTGGAGCATCCTGAAGGAGCCTCTGGTCACCGCCGCCATCTTTACTCTGCTCTCTGACGTCACAGCTGCACGCCCCTCTCAGGAGCCAATCACCGCTCAGCTCCTCTCAGCAGCCAATCACCGCTCAGCGTCTTGTTCTCTTCCGGGTGCAGCAGACTGGACGCAGCAGTGACGTAACACTGCCACCCAGCGGCCAGCGGCGGAACTACAGCGCTGCTGCTGTTCAAGATTCAAGATTCAAGATTCAAGATGTTTATTGTCACGCCGGTTGTACAGGTACAAACGTGTGAAATACTTTTTGCTGGGAAGCTCCATTAAAATAATAAATTATATTACATTTCCATTATAATTATAAAAGGAAATACTTTATACAAGGCATATTAAGAACATATTTATTAAGAATATATACAGTATATACAGTATAGGATATATTTTTGTGTAAGAATGTGTCGAACGAATTATAGATTTAAAAGTCTGATGGCCTGGGGAAAAAAACTGTTCTCAGTCTGCTGCTGAGAGTCCTGGGGGTCCTGTATCTTCTACCAGAGGGCAGGAGGGAGAACAGGCTGTTGTGGGGGTGTGTCGTGTCCTTAATGACCCTCATTGACTTCCTGAGGCACCGCTGGGTGTAAAGCTCCTGCAGGCTGGGCAGCTCACACCCGGTGATGTGTTGGGCCGAGCGCACCACCCTTTCCAGCGCCTTACGTTATTACAATATATAATAATAATAATAATAATAATAATAATAATAATAATAATAATAATGATGATGATTCTAATAATAATAATAATAATAATAATAATAATAATAATAATAATAATGATGATTCTAATAATAATAATAATAATAATAATAATAATAATGATGATTCTAATAATAATAATAATAATAATAATAATGATTCTAATAATTATTATTATTATTCTAATAATAATAATAATTCTAATAATGATAATAATAATAATAATAATAATAATAATAATAATAATAGTAATAATAATATAATGATTCTAATAATACATTTAGTTATCTATTTATTTAACTTTACGGTCTCTGTACCTCATAACGCTCTCTTTAAGTGCTCCTGATATTCTCTATTTTTACTTATTCTAGCTGTACATACCAATTTTTATTATTATTATTATACATATTATTATTATTATCATTAAATATCATTTGTCAATATCATTGTATTTGTTGTTATTGATATTAATGATATTATTGTTATTGTTATTATTATGTTACTTCCCTATCTATCTGTACTTATTTCTGTCTTTGTGCTGCTGCAACACCTCAATGTCCCTCTGAAGATCAATAAAGGTTTATCTTATCTTATCTCATCTCATGTTATCTTATTATTTAAAAGCATACTTCCCTATCTATCCATCTATCTATATCTATATCTATAGTTTATTAATAGGTTGGAACCCATTCAGGAACTTTATCTTCTTTTTAAACGTTGTATTCGTCTATTCATGTTACTGCTGCTGTTCTTCCCGCTGCCTGCAGGAGGCGACACAACTCAACCACCGGAAGCATCAAGTTCACTGAGGAGAAACCGGAGTAATACCGGAAATGGTTTTCAAAATAAAGTGCATTACATATGTTGGTTTGTGTGAAATAACTAAATATACATTTTCAAATACTATAATTAAGTATACTTTTTAAGGTACCTGTACTTTTATACTTCTACTCCGGTCCATGTACACGACAGCTGTAGATACTGTGACGACCGTATGTAAAATAAAAACACATATAATAGTATAATATTGTATATAATATAACATGTAATAATATAAATATATCAAACATGATATATGTTAAACTACTCAGCAGTATGTAAAGAAGTCATGTGACGTGTAAACCGTTCATTTATCAATAGTATAACAAACTCAAAATATAAAAGAGTATTTTTTGCTGTTAATACTTAACTTTATTAAACATTCCTGTTTACATTACAGTTCATTCATTTTACAGTTCCTGTCTACCACAAATATATATTATTTTATTTTTACTAAATGTGTTTATAGATTTGATGTCTAGTTGCTTGTTTTATTCCTTTATATTCCCATTTAATGAGCGTTCCAACACAACAACTACTCTTATTCTGAAAGCCAGCGGAAGTGTAATTATTGTGACTCGACAAAGAAGAAGAAGAAGAAGAAGAAGAAGAACTCGTAGTAGTCCCGGTCCTGGTTGTGGTTCTGGTTGTGGTTCTGGTTGTGGTCCTGGTTGTGGTCCTAGTTGTGGTTCTGGTTGTGTGGTTGTGTGGTCCAGTCAGAAACAGTCTCTCCGTGTTAAACAGTGTCCCGGTGTTGGTGCTGGTCCAGATGGAGATGGAGTCCTCCTCCGCGGTGGAGATAGACGGCAGCGTGATGGAGGGAGTGAGTATCACAACATGCTAACATGCTAACAGAAGGCTAGGCTAGCTGTAGCTGCCGGTTCTGAGCGGGTTCCGGTTCTGATGTGTCTCTGTTCCTCTCTGTGTCTTCAGGGCGGGCAGATCCTCAGACTGTCCGCAGCGCTGAGCTGCATCAGCGGCTCCTCCATCAGAATCACCAAGATCAGAGCCGGAAGAACCTCACCTGGACTCAGGTGAGATACAGCTAGCAGCTAACAGCTAACAGCTAACAGCTAACAGCTAGCAGCTAACAGCTAACAGCTAACAGTTAGCAGCTAACAGCTAACAGCTAACAGTTAGCAGCTAACAGCTAGCAGCTAACAGCTAGCAGCTAACGTTAGCCTATTGATTGGAGTTGAGTCCAGGGCTAGTAACTCAGCTACTGAGTTACTCTGTAACTAAGTTACTGAGTAGCTCAGTAACACTCAGTAACACTCAGTAACACTCAGTAACTGAGCTACTCAGTAAGTTATTGAGTATTAGCAGATAACAATGAAAAGCAGAGCTGGTAGTAGTAACGGTTGTTTGAACCTTTCTGTAGCTTCTCTGGTAGCTGAAGGTCTCCTGGTTCCTTCCTGCTGCTGGGAACCTTTCTGTAGCTTCAGTGGAGAAAAGACGACGCCAACAAGACTGCATTGAAATATCCCCTAAAGTCAGAGTTTGTGTTTTGTAGACAGACGTTCAGACCTCCTGATACATGGATGAATACATCCAGACAACCTGCTGCAGCTGCTCTAGAACTCAGCATCCATCCTCTTCATCCAGCAGCGTTTACATTTACACATTCTAGAAATAGAACAGAAATCTTTGCAGATTCTTTGTGGCAGTCTTTCTTCCACTAAATGGGAGCAGCGTCAATCACTTCTGTTCATGATGTTTATTGATTTACTGGAAGGATCAAATATGTGCCGAGTTCACTAGAAGACTCTCAGCACCCCAAACCTAGTCTTATCTGTCATCTGTTGAGTGACGGAGGTGAAAACAACTTCTGAATGGAGTTCTGAGGAAACAGAGTTTGGTGAGACATATCAGATGTTCAGTTTATGGCTGCTGTATAATGTGTGTGTGTGTGTGTGTGTGTGTAGACCTCAGCACCTGAGTGGCCTCCAGCTGGTCTCAGATCTGTGTTCAGGTGATCTACAGGGAGCCTCCATCGGCTCCACTGACATCACTCTGACTCCAGGAAAGATCCAGTCAGGAAACTACACAGCTGATCCTCAGACAGCAGGGTGAGACTGTCTCTCTGTCTGTCTGTCTCTCTCTCTCTCTGTCTCTCTGACAGTGAGACAGGGTCCAGTTGTCCTGTGTTACTGACTCATTGAGTTCTTCTTCTTTTAATGTGTGTGTGTGGGGGGTGTGTGTATCAGGAGTGTGTGTCTGTTACTCCAGGTGTCTCTACCTTGTTCTCTGTTCGCTGCTTCGTCCTCTGAGCTCCGTCTGAAGGGAGGAACCAACGCAGAGATGGCTCCTCAGATAGACTACACCATCAAGGTACTACTACTACTACACCTAGTACTACACTCTGTATACACAGAGATGGCTCCTCAGATAGACTACACCATCAAGGTACTCTCAGTACTACACTCAGTACAGACAATGTACACTCACTGTAAACATGTATACAGTGTACATCACATGTTGTACACTCACTGTGTACTTTCTGTATACATGTATACAGAGTATGTTGTGTACTAACGGTGTATTTTCTTCTTCAGGTGTTTAAACCGATCGTGGAGAAGTTTGGAGTCCATTTTGACTGTGATGTCATCATGAGGTCAGTGTCCTGTTTCCTATCTGCTCAATAGAAACATACCCAGGGTATCTCGGGCATACCCAGGGTATCTCCTGGTTATCTGGCTTCACTAACTCTAACAACAGAGATAAAACTAAGCATTCCTGTGAAGCTGGTTATCAACTAGTAACAGCCAACTAGTCTACTGACCAATAGCAGACATGGACCAGTCTACTGACCAATAGCAGACATGGACCAGTCTACTGACCAATCGCAGACATGGACCAGTCTACTGACCAATAGCAGACATGGACCAGTCTACTGACCAATAGCAGACATGGACCAGTCTACTGACCAATAGCAGACATGGACCAGTCTACTGACCAATCGCAGACATGGACCAGTCTACTGACCAATAGCAGACATGGACCAGTCTACTGACCAATAGCAGACATGGACCAGTCTACTGACCAATAGCAGACATGGACCAGTCTACTGACCAATAGCAGACATGGACCAGTCTACTGACCAATCGCAGACATGGACCAGTCTACTGACCAGTCTACTGACCAATAGCAGACATGGACCAGTCTACTGACCAATCGCAGACATGGACCAGTCTACAGACCCATCGCAGACATGGCCCAGTCTACAGACCCATCGCAGACATGGCCCAGTCTACAGACCCATCGCAGACATGGCCCAGTCTACAGACCCATCGCAGACATGGCCCAGTCTACAGACCCATCGCAGACATGGCCCAGTGTACAGACCAATCGCAGACATGGCCCAGTGTACAGACCAATCGCAGACATGGCCCAGTGTACAGACCAATCGCAGACATGGCCCAGTCTACAGACCAATCGCAGACATGGACCAGTCTACAGACCAATCGCAGACATGGACCAGTGTACAGACCAATCGCAGACATGGACCAGTCTACAGACCAATCACAGACATGGACCAGTCTACAGACCAATCGCAGACATGGACCAGTCTACAGACCAATCACAGACATGGCCCAGTGTACAGACCAATCACAGACATGGACCAGTGTACAGACCAATCACAGACATGGACCAGTCTACAGACCAATCACAGACATGGCCCAGTGTACAGACCAATCACAGAAACATTTATCAAAGGAAGAGTGAACTATATTACCTAGACCACGCCCCCTCCAGATTCACCCAGACCACGCCCCCTCCAGATTGAGTGGACCTGATGGCAGCCTTGTCTGTGTTTCAGGGGGTACTACCCTAATGATGGTGGTCTGGTCTTGGTTTCAGGGGGTACTACCCTGACGATGGTGGTCTGGTCTTGGTTTCAGGGGGTACTACCCTAATGATGGTGGTCTGGTCTTGGTTTCAGGGGGTACTACCCTGACGATGGTGGTCTGGTCTTGGTTTCAGGGGGTACTACCCTAATGATGGTGGTCTGGTCTTGGTTCCAGGGGGTATTACCCTGACGATGGTGGTCTGGTCTTGGTTTCAGGGGGTACTACCCTAATGATGGTGGTCTGGTCTTGGTTTCAGGGAGTACTACCCTGACGATGGCGGTCTGGTCTTTGTTTCAGGGGGTACTACCTTGACGATGGCGGTCTGGTCTTTGTTTCAGGGGGTACTACCCTGACGATGGCGGTCTTGTCTGTGTTTCAGGGGGTACTACCCTAATGATGGCGGTCTGGTCTGTGTTTCAGGGGGTACTAAACTAATGATGGCGGTCTTGTCTGTGTTTCAGGGGGTACTACCCTCGAGGCGGCGGTGAGGTGGCGGTGACGGTGAACCCGGTCAAAGAGCTGCAGCCGGTCGTCATGACGGAGAGAGGAACCATCACTAAGATCTACGGCCGCGCCTTCGTCGCCGGAGTCCTGCCCTACAAAGTAAAGTTACCACGGCAACACAGACAGGAAGTGATGTCATAACAGGGGTTCTTTAATCCTTCTCAAATGACGGGTTGATCAGGTCCAGGTATTGATCGGGTCCACGTAGTGGTCGGGTCCGCGTAGTGGTCGGGTCCGCGTAGTGATCGGGTCCGCGTAGTGATCGGGTCCGCGTATTGATCGGTTCCGCGTATTGATGGGGTCCAGGTATTGATCGGGTCTGCGTATTGATCGGTTCCGCGTATTGATCGGGTCCGCGTATTGATGGGGTCCAGGTATTGATCGGGTCTGCGTATTGATCGGTTCCGCGTATTGATCGGTTCCGCGTATTGATGGGGTCCAGGTATTGATCGGGTCTGCGTATTGATCGGTTCCGCGTATTGATCGGTTCCGCGTATTGATGGGGTCCAGGTATTGATCGGGTCTGCGTATTGATCGGTTCCGCGTATTGATCGGTTCCGCGTATTGATGGGGTCCAGGTATTGACTGTGTCCTCTGTGTGTCTTCAGCTGGCTAAAGACATGTCGTCTGCTGCTGTTCGGACCATCAGGAAGGAAATCAAAGATCTGTACATCAACATCGCGGCGCTGCAGGAGAAAGAGATGGCCTTCGGGAACGGCAGCGGCATCATGTAAGCCCCGCCCACCTGCTGACATCACTACTGATGTAAAGTCAAGCTGACAACATGAAAACAGCTGTAAACATGGGAACTTCCTTTGACTGACGGTGGTTGTAGTTTGTCCCACGTACAGTGAACACCTCCTGAGCCAGAGCTCTCTGATTGGTCCGTCTCCTCTCTGTGTTTCAGCATCATCGCGGAGTCGTCCACAGGTTGTGTGTTCGCAGGTTCGGCTCTGGGGAAGAAAGGTGAGCAGCTGCTGGGACCCTTAAACGGTCTGGTCTAACGGACCAATCACAGAGCTGAGCTGCAATGTGACGTCTGTCAGGTGGGACCAGACAGCCAATCAGAGGGGTAACAGGGTAACAAACGTGTGTGTGTGTGTTTCAGGTGTGTATGTAGATAAAATTGGTATTGAAGCTGCTGAGATGTTGCTGAGAAACATCCGACACAACGGCTGCGTGGACGAGTTCCTGCAGGACCAGGTGAGACGCACCTTCTGACCTCACTGTGACCTTACTCTGACCTCACTGTGACCTTACTCTGACCTCACTGTGACCTTACTCTGACCTCACTGTGACCTTACTCTGACCCGTGGATGTTCAATATTATAAAACGTGCTCTGACCTCCTCTTCCTCCTCAGCTCATCATCTTCATGGCGTTGGCGAAGGGAACGTCCCGGATTCGAACCGGCGCCGTGACGCTGCACACGCAGACGGCCATTCACATCGCGGAGCAGCTGACTCAGGTCAGAGACACTCGGAGGTCACACGGAGGTCAAACTGTCTGAGTGTGTTTATAATATTTAACGTTCATGTTTCTGTTTGCAGGCAAAGTTCACAATAACGAAGTCTGAGGACGAGCTGAGCAGCAACAACACCTTCATCATCGAGTGTGTAGGATCAGGAGCCGCTAACACACACCTGTAAACACACACACACACACACACACACACACACACACACACTCTCCAGCTGCCCCCCCCATCATGGCCGACCCTCTCAGCTTCTGTCTCAGGATGTTTCATTAAAACTGTAATAAATC